>NC_053025.1:147587307-147615554 GCF_003073215.2 Triticum urartu
TGCTATGTGATGATATGGGATCATGGAACTACAACCGATTGAAATTGGAATTTCATCAGAAGTTTTATCCTATGCATCTTGTTCATCGTGATCGTAATTATATATATAATTTTTGGCCTCGTGAAGGAGAAAGCATCGCTCAAGCTTGGGGGAGGCTTAAGTCAATGTTATATTCATGCCCCAATCATGAGCTCTCAAGAGAAATTATTATTCAAAAATTTATGCTCGGCTTTCTCTCGATAATCGCTCCATGCTCGATACTTCTTGTACTGGCTCTTTATGATGAAGACTATTGAATTCAAATGGGATTTATTGGAAAGAATTAAATGCAACTCTGAAGATTGGGATCTCGACGAAGGTAAGGAGTCAGGTATAACACCTAAGTTTGATTGTGTTAAATCTTTTATGGATACCGATGCTTTCCGTGAATTTAGCACTAAATATGGACTTGACTCTGAGATAGTAGCTTCTTTCTGTGAATCCTTTGCTACTCATGTTGATCTCCCTAAGGAGAAGTGGTTTAAATATAATCCTCCATTGAAGTAAAAGTAGTTGCACCTATTAAAGTTGAAGAAAATACTATCACTTATAATGATTCTGTTGTTCCTACTGCTTATATTGAGAAACCACCTTTCCCTGTTAGAATAAAGGATCATGCTAAAGCTTCAACTGTGGTTCGTAAGAGTAATACTAGAACACCTACACCCTCTGAGCAAATTAAAGTTGAACCTAGTATTGCTATGGTTAAAGATCTCTTGGCCGATAATATTGATGGGCATGTTATTTACTTTTGTGATGAAGCTGCTAGAATTGCTAGACCCGATACTAAAAATAAACATAGACCTGTTGTAGGCATGCCTGTTATTTCTGTTAAAATAGGAGATCATTGCTATCATGGCTTATGTGATATGGGTGCTAGTGCAAGTGCAATACCTCATTCCTTATACAAAGAAATTATGCATGATATTGCACCTGCTGAGATAGAGAATGATGTTACAATTAAGCTTGCCAATAGAGATACTATTTCACCAGTTGGGATTGTTAGAGATGTTGAAGTCTTGTGTGGGAAAGTTAAATATCCTGCTGATTTTCTTGTTCTTGGTTCCCCACAAGATAACTTTTGTCCCATTATATTTGGTAGACCCTTCTTGAATACTGTTAATGCTAAGATAGACTGCAAAAAGGATGTTGTTACTATTGGTTTGGGGGATATGTCTCATGAGTTTAATTTTGCTAAATTTCGTAGACAACCCCATGATAAAGAATTGCCTAGTAAAGATGAAATTATTGGTCTTGCTTCTATTGCCGTGCCTCCTAATGATCCTTTAGAACAATATTTGCTCGACCATGAAAATGATATGTTTATGAATGAAAGAAGGGAAATAGATGAAGTATTCTTTAAACAGGGACCTATTTTGAAACACAACTTGCCTGTTGAAATTCTAGGGGATCCTCCTCCACCCAAGGGTGATCCCGTGTTTGAGCTTAAACCTTCTGATACTCTTAAATATGCTTATCTTGATGAGAAAGAGATATATCCTGTTATTATTAGTGCTAACCTTTCAGAGCATGAAGAAAAGAAATTATTGAAAACTCTGAAGAAGCACCTGCTGCTATTGGATATACTCTTGATGATCTTAAGGGCATTAGTCCCACTCTATGCCAGCACAAAATAAAATTGGAGAAAGACGAAACCGGTTGTTGATCACCAACGACGGTTAAATCCTAAGATGAAAGAAGTGGTAAGAAAAGAAATACTAAAGCTTCTGGAGGCAGTATAATTTATCCCGTTGCTGATAGTCAGTGGGTAAGTGTCCATTGTGTCCCTAAGAAGGGAGGTATTACTGTTGTTCCTAATGATAAAGATGAATTGATCCCACAAAGAATTGTTACAGGTTATAGAATGGTAATTGATTTCCGCAAATTAAATAAAGCTACTAAAAAGGATCATTACCCTTTACCTTTTATTGATCAAATGCTAGAAAGATTATCCAAACATACACATTTTTGCTTTCTAGATGGTTATTCTGGTTTCTCTCAAATACCTGTGTCAAAAGAGGATCAAGAAAAGACAACTTTTACTTGCCCTTTCGGTACCTTTGCTTATAGACGTATGCCTTTTGGTTTATGAATGCACCTGCTACCTTTCAAAGATGTATGACGCTATATTCTCTGACTTTTGTGAAAAGATTTTTGAGGTTTTCATGGATGATTTTTCTGTATACGGAACTTCTTTTGATGATTGCTTAGCAACCTTGATCGAGTTTTGCAGAGATGTGAAGAAACTAATCTTGTCTTGAATTGGGAGAAGTGCCACTTTATGGTTAATGAAGGTATTGTCTTGGCACATAAAATTTCTGAAAGAGGTATTGAAGTTAATAAAGCTAAGGTTGATGCTATTGAAAAGATGTCGTGTCCTAAGGACATTAAAGGTATAAGAAGTTTCCTTGGTCATGGCGTTTTATAGGAGGTTCATTAAAGACTTCTCTAAAATCTAGGCCTCTGACTAATCTCTTACAAAAAGATGTTCCTTTTGTCTTTGATGATGATTGTGTAGAAGCATTTGAAATACTTAAGAAAGCTTTGATTTCTGCACCTATTGTTCAGCTCCTGATTGGAATTTACCATTTGAAATTATGTGTGATGCTAGTGATTATGCTGTAGGGTTGTTCTAGGACAAAGAGTTGATAAGAAATTAAATGTTATCCAATATGCTAGTAAAACTCTAGACAGTGCTCAAAGAAATTATGCTACTACTGAAAAAGAATTTTTAGCAGTTGTATTTGCTTGTGATAAGTTCAGACCTTATATTGTTGATTCTAAAGTAACTGTTCACACTGATCATGCTGCTATTAAATATCTTATGGAAAAGAAAGATGCTAAACCTAGACTTATTAGATGGGTTCTCTTGCTACAAGAATTTGATTTGCATATTATTGATAGAAAGGGAGCTGAGAACCCCGTTGCAGACAACTTGTCTAGGTTAGAGAATGTTCTTGATGACCCACTACCTATTGATGATAGCTTTCCTGATGAACAATTAGCTGTCATAAATGCTTCTCGTACTGCTCCATGGTATGTCTGATTATGCTAATTATATTGTTGCTAAATTTATACCACCTAGTTTCACATACCAGCAAAAGAAAAAGTTCTTCTATGATTTAAGACATTACTTTTGGGATGACCCACACTATAAAGAAGGAGTAGATGGTGTTATTAGACGTTGTGTACCTGAGCATGAACAGGAACATATCCTACGCAAGTGTCACTCTGAGGCTTATGGAGGACACCATGCTGGAGATAGAACTGCACATAAGGTATTGCAATCCGGTTTTTATTGGCCTACTCTCTTCAAGATGCCCGTAAGTTTGTCTTGTCTTGTGATGAATGTCAAAGAATTGGTAATATTAGTAGACGATCAAGAAATGCCTATGAATTATTCACTTGTTATTGAACCATTTGATGTTTGGGGCTTTGATTATATGGGACCGTTTCCTTCCTCTAATGGGTATACACATATTTTAGTTGCTGTTGATTACATTACTAAGTGGGTAGAAGCTATTCCAACTAGTAGTGCTGATCATAACACCTCTATTAAGATGCTTAAAGAAGTTATTTTTCTGAGGTTTGGAGTCCCTAGATATTTAATGACTGATGGTGGTTCACATTTTATTCATGGTGCTTTTTGTAAGAATGCTTGCTAAGTATGATGTTAATCATAGAATTGCATCTCCATATCACCACAGTCTAGTGGTCAAGTAGAATTGAGTAATAGAGAGCTTAAATTAATTTTGCAAAAGACTGTTAATAGATCTAGAAAGAATTGGTCCAAGAAACTTGATGATGCATTATGGGCCTATAGAACTGCATATAAAAATCCTATGGGTATGTCTCCGTATAAGATGGTTTATGGAAAAGCATGTCACTTACCTCTTGAACTAGAACATAAGGCATATTGGGCATTAAAGAGCTCAATTATGATTTCAAACTTGCCGGTGAAGAAGAGGCTTTTTGACATTAGCTCACTTGATGAATGGAGAACCCAAGCCTACGAGAATGCCAAACTGTTTAAAGAAAAAGTTAAAAGATGGCATGACAAAAGGATACAAAAACGTGAGTTTAATGTAGGTGATTATGTATTGTTATACAACTCTCGTTTAAGATTTTTTGCAGGCAAACTTCTCTTTAAATGGGAAGGTCCTTGCGTCATCGAGGAGGTCTATCGTTCCGGTGCCATAAAAATCAACAACGTCGAAGGCACTGATACGTCTCCGTCGTATCTACTTTTCCAAACACTTTTGCCCTTGTTTTGGACTCTAACTTGCATGATTTGAATGGAACTAACCCAGACTAACACTGTTTTTAGCAGAATTGCCATGGTGTTATTTTTGTGCAGAAATAAAAGTTCTCGGAATGACCTGAAAATCAACGGAGATTATTTTTGGAATATATAAAAAATACTAGAAGAAGAATCCACGTCTGGGGGGCCACACCCTGTCCACGAGGGTGGGGGCGCGCCCCTTGCCTCGTGGGCCCCTGACGCTCCACCGACCTCAACTCCAACTCCATATATTCGTGTTCGGGGAGAAAAAAAGTCAGAGAGAAGGATTCATCGTGTTTTATGATACGGAGCCGTCGCCAAGCCCTAAACTCTCTCGGGAGGGCTGATCTGGAGTCCGTTCGGGGCTCGGAGAGGGGAATCGTCGCCATCGTCATCATCGACATTCCTCCATCACCAATTCCATGATGCTCACCGCCGTGCGTGAGTAATTCCATCGTAGGCTTGCTGGACGGTGATGGGTTGGATGTGATTTATCATGTAATCGAGTTAGTTTTGTTAGGGTTTGATCCCTAGTATCCACTATGTTCTGAGATTGATATTGCTATGACTTTGCTATGCTTAATGCTTATCACTAGGGCCCGAGTGCCATGATTTCAGATCTGAATCTATTATGTTTTCATGAATATATGTGAGTTCTTGATCATATCTTGCAAGTCTATAGTCACCTATTATGTGTTATGATCTGTTAACCCTGAAGTGACAATAACGGGTACTTACCGGTGATGACCGTAGTTTGAGGAGTTCATGTATTCACTATGTGTTAATGCTTTGTTCCGGTTCTCTATTAAAAGGAGGCCTTAATATCCCTTAGTTTCCAATAGGACCCCGCTACCACGGGAGGGTAGGGCAAAAGATGTCATGCAAGTTCTTTTCCATAAGCATGTATGACTATATTCGGAATACATGCCTAGATTACATTGATGAATTGGAGCTAGTTCTGTGTCACCCTATGTTATAACTATTGCATGATCGATCGCATCTGACATAATTCACCATCACCGATCCATTGCCTACGAGCTTTTCATATATTGTTCTTCTCTTATTTACTTCTCCGTTGCTACTGTTACAATCACTATAAAACCCAAAAATATCACTTTGCTACCGTTACCACTACTATCGTATTACTTTGCTACTAAACACTTTGCTGCAGATATTAAGTTTCCAGGTGTGGTTGAATTGACAACTCAACTGCTAATACTTGAGAATATTCTTTGGCTCCCCTCGTGTCAAATCAATAAATTCGGGTTGAATACTCTACCCTCGAAAACTATTGCGATCCCCTATACTTGTGGGTTATCAAGACCATTTTCTGGCGCCATTGCCGGGGAGCATAGCTTTATTCTTTAAGTCACTTGGGATTTATATCTGCTTATCACTATGAAGAACTTGAAAGATCAAAGAACCAAGATTTTTCCCTCAACTATGAGGGGAGGTAAGGAACTGCCAGCTAGCTCTGCACTTGATTCACCTTCTGTTTTGAGTAAACTTGTGACACCTACACCTGCTATTCATTCTGTTATGTCGCATGTTATTGATGATGGCACTTCTGCTTTGCATGATACTTATGATGAAACTACTACTATGCTTGATAATACTGTTCCACTAGGCGAATTTATTAATGAACAACTTGTTAGGGCTAGAGAGAATGAAATTATTGAAACTGATAATATAGATGAAAGTGATGATGAAGATTCTCCCCCTAGATATGAATTTCCTGTTGTGCCTGAGGGTTATGTTATGGATGAAGAAACTGCTAGAGACTTTCTTGCCTGCAATGATAGATCGATCTTAAGAAATTATTAGCCAAGCTTAAAAGAAAAATCTTTGAATGCTAGAATGAAATATGACCCTGCTTATGCTACTTCACCTATCTTTATTACTGATAAGGATTATGATTTCTCAGTTGATCCTGATATAATTACTTTGGTTGAATCTGATCCTTTCTATGACTATGAATCTGAAACTATTGTGGCACATCTTACTAAATTAAATGATATAGCTACCCTATTGACTAATGATGAGAAAACTCGCTACTATTATATCCTTAAATTATTTCCATTCTCATTAAAGGGTGATGCTAAGATATGGTTTAATTCTCTTGATCCTGGTTGTGTGCGTAGTCCCCGAGATATGATTTACTACTTCTCTGCTAAATATTTCCCCGCTCATAAGAAACAAGCTGCTTTAAGGGAAATATATAATTTTGTGCAAATTGAAGAAGAGAGTCTCCCACAAGCTTGGGGGAGGCTTCTACAATTACTTAATGCTTTGCCTGATCATCCTCTCAAGAAAAATGAAATACTTGATATCTTTTATAATGGACTAACCGATACTTCCAGAGACTACCTGGATAGTTGTGCTGGTTGTGTTTTCAGGGAAAGAACAGTTGATCAAGCTGAAATTATATTGAATAATATGTTGACTAATGAAAATAATTGGACACTTCCTGAACCAACTCCTAAGCCAACTCCAAAGAAAAGGGGTATTCTATTTCTCAGTCCTGAAGATATGCAAGAGGCAAAGAAATCTGTGAAAAAAAATGTATAAAAGCTGAATATGTTAAGAATTTACCTCCTGTTGAAGAAATACATGGTCTTAATTCATCACCTATTGAAGAAACACACGGTCTCGATAACCCAACACAGGTATTAAAGGTAAATTCTCTCTATAGATTTGATGAAGGTGATACTCCTTGTAATAGGTCTGCTAGCCAATGCTTAGATAAGTTTGATAATTTTATTGTTAGAAAAGAAAACTTCAATGCTTATGTTGGTAGACAATTGAAACATAATGCTTATATGATTGAACACTTGAGTGATTATATGGCTAGTGTTAAAGGTGAACTTAAACTTATTAGTAATAATGCTTCTATGGTTACCACTCAAGTAGAACAAGTACTTAAAGCTCAGAATGATTTGCTCAATGAATTGAATAGTAAGAATAATGACTTTGCTGTTAGAGTTGCAACTACAGGAGGTAAAGTGACTCACGAACCTTTGTATCCTGAGGGCCACTGAGGGAGTCCTGGATTAGGGGGTATTCGGACAGCCGGATTATATCCTTTGGCCGGACTATTGGACTATGAAGATACAAGATTGAAGACTTCGTCCCGTGTCCGGATGGGACTCTCCTTGGCGTGGAAGGCAAGCTTGGCAATACGGATATGTAGATCTCCTTCCTTGTAACCGACTCTGTGTAACCCTAGCCCCCTCCGTGTCTATATAAACTGGAGGGTTTTAGTCTGTAGGACAACATACAATCATACCATAGGCTAGCTTCTAGGGTTTAGCCTCTCTGATCTCGTGGTAGATCTACTCTTGTACTACTCATATTATCAAGAATAATCAAGCAGGACGTAGGGTTTTACCTCCATCAAGTGGGCCTGAACCTGGGAAAAAGATCGTGTCCCCTGCCTCCTGTTACCATCCGCCTTAGACGCACAGTTCGGTCCCCCTACCCGAGATCCGCCGGTTTTGACACCGACATTGGTGCTTTCATTGAGAGTTCCTCTGTGTCGTCATTTAGGCTTGATGGCTCCTTCGATCATCGATAGCGATGCAGTCCAGGGTGAGACTTTTCTCCCCGGACAGATCTTTGTATTCGGCGGCTTCGCACTACGGGCCAACTCGCTTGGCCATCTGGAGCAGATCGAGAGTTACGCCCCTGGCCACAGGTCAGGTTTGGAAGCTTAAACTACATGGCCGACATCCGCGGAGACTTGATCTTCGACGGATTCGAGCCCCTGCCGAGTGCGCCGCACGGTCACGATGAGCATGATTTAGCTCTACCATCGGACAGTGTTCAGGAGACCGCACCGGCAACCGCTCCGACCCTCAATTCGGAGCCAATTGCGCCATCCATGGACGGGTGGATAGACCCCGCCACGGAGGCCGCATTCTCAGCGGCGATCGAGCCGAGTATCGACCTTACCCTTCACGGGAGCCATGACGCCGAACTGTCGGATTCTTCCCTGGCCACGGACTCCGAACCGCCTGCGCCCGTGCCTATCGAATCCGACTGGGCGCCGATCATGGAGTTCACCTCCGCGGATATCTTTCAGCACTCGCCCTTCGGCGACATACTGAACTCATTAAGGTCTCTCTCCCTGTCAGGAGAGTCCTGGCCGAACTATGTTCGGCAGGATTGGGATGCGGATGACGAAGAAATTCGCCCACCCACCACCCACTTAGTAGCCACTGTCGACAATTTGACCGACATGCTCGACTTCGACTCCGAAGACATCGACGGTATGGACGACGATGCGGGAGACGAAGAGGAACCACTGCCCACAGGGCACTGGACAGCCACCTCATCATATGATATATACATGGTGGACACACCCAAAGAAGGCAATGGCGACGAGACAGCGGAGGATGACCCCTCCAAGAAGCAACCCAAGCGCCGACGTCAGCGGCGCCGCTCTAAGTCTCGCCAAAGCAAAGCGGTGACACCGGCACAGGAGATAATAGCACTCCGGACAGTGCCGAAGACAACAA
Source organism: Triticum urartu (assembly GCF_003073215.2). Classification (NCBI taxonomy): domain Eukaryota; kingdom Viridiplantae; phylum Streptophyta; class Magnoliopsida; order Poales; family Poaceae; genus Triticum; species Triticum urartu. The sequence goes on from NC_053025.1 coordinate 147,596,146, forward strand.
CAATCCCCTCTTGCAAGATTTCGAGCAGGAGGATGGAGAAGCCAGCCCTCCCGAGAGAGTGGCAGGTGGAGAGGCGGAGGATGATAATTACATGCCTCCCTCCAAAGACGAGGCAAGCCTCGACGATGACGAATTTGTCGTGCCAGAGGATCCCGCCGAGCAAGAGCACTTCAAGTGCCAGCTTATAGCCACGACAAATAGCCTTAAGAAAAAGCAGCAGCAACTTCAAGCTGATCAAGATTTGCTAGCTGACAGATGGACTAAAGTCCTTGCGGCCGAGGAATTTGAATTCGAACGCCCTTCCAAGAGTTACCTAAAGCGCAGGTTTCTACCCCGACTGGAGGAGGAAGCATTAAAACCTACATCTCCAGGATATGACGCGGAAGATCGGCCACCTCGTGGCCGCGACAGAGAGGCATTTCAGCCAAAAGCTCAGCCCGCACGCTGACGCCACTCAAATAAAAATGACAAGGCACGGGGAAACACGCTAGACCTGCGAGACATATTGGAGGACAAAGCAAAACACGCAAGATCGATCTACGGATCACGAGGGCGCGCCACTACGCGAGACGATAACCGTCACACCGGATACAGTAAAAGTAAATCCGGCCGGGCCGAACACAGCGGACAAGACTCATTCGAGCTGCGTCGACATAGCCCACTACAGAGGCGCCGCACACCCCATATGCTTCACAGACGAAGTAATGGATCACCAAAATCCCAGAGGGTTTCAAACCTGTAAATATCGAATCATATGACGGCACAACAGATCCTGCGGTATGGATCGAGGACTTCCTCCTGCACATCCACATGGCCCGCGGTGACGATCTACATGCCATCAAATACCTCCCACTCAAGCTCAAAGGACCAGCTCGACATTGTCTCAATAGCCTGCCAGCAGAATCCATTGGCTGTTGGGAAGATCTGGAAGCCGCATTCCTCGACAACTTCCAGGGCACTTATGTGCGACCACCAGATGCCGATGACTTGAGCCACATAATTCAGCAGCCAGAGGAATCGGCCAGGCAATTCTAGACACGATTCCTGACAAAGAAAAATCAAATTATCGACTGTCTGGATGCAGAGGCCCTAGCAGCTTTTAAGCGCAACATCCGCGACGTGTGGCTCGCCCGGCACCTTGGCCAGGAAAAGCCGAAATCCATGGCAGCCCTCATGACACTCATGACCCGCTTTTCCACGGGAGAAGACTGCTGGCTGGCTCGAAGGAATAACATATAAAAGAACCGCGGTACTTCAGATACCAAGGATAGCAATGGCAGGTCACGTCGCAACAAACATAAGCGCCGTCTCAATAGTGACAATACCGAGGATACGACAGTCAATGCCGGATTCAGAGGCTCTAAACCTGGTCAGCGGAAAAAGACATTCAAAAGAAGCACTCCGGGCTCGTCCAGTTTGGACCGTATACTCGATCGCTCGTGCCAAATACATGGCACCCCCGACAAGCCAGCCAACCACACCAACAGGGAATGTTGGGTGTTCAAGCAGGCCGGCAAGTTAAACACCGAAAAGAAAGATAAGGGGCTACATAGCGATGATGAGGAGAAGCCCCAGCAGCCGAACACTGGAGGGTAGAAGAGGTTCCCCCCACAAGTGCGGACGGTGAACATGATATACGAAACCCTCATCCCCAAGAGGGAGCGGAAGCATGCGTTAAGGGATGTATATGCGTTGGAGCCAGTCGCCCCAAAGTTCAACCCATGGTCCTCCTGTCCGATCACCTTCGATCGCAGGGACCATCCCACTAGTATCCGTCATGGCGGATTCGCCGCACTGGTCCTAGACCCAATCATTGACGGATTTCACCTCACTCGAGTCCTTATGGACGGCGACAGCAGCCTGAACCTGCTTTATCAGGACACAGTGCGCAAAATGGGTATAGACTCCTCAAGGATCAAACCCTCAAAAATGACCTTCAAAGGCATCATACCGGGTGTACAGGCCCATTGCACAGGCTCAGTCACACTGGAAGTGGTCTTCGGATCCCCGGATAACTTCCGAAGCGAGGAGTTAATCTTTGATATAGTCCCGTTCCGCAGCGGCTATCCTGCACTGCTCGGGCGAACCGCATTTGCGAGATTCAACGCGGTACCGCACTATGCATTTCTCAAGCTCAAGATGCGAGGACATCGAGGGGTCACCACAGTCAATGGGAACACAAAGCGCTCTCTCCGCACGGAGGAGCACACTGCGGCCCTCGCAGCAGAAGCGCAAAGCAGCCTCTTAAGGCAATCCACCAGTTTGGTGATTAAAGACCCGGACACCTTCAAGCGCGCCCGGAGTAATCGGCAACAAGACCGTTTGGCACATTCCGAGCTCGCATAGCAATGCGGCCCCCACCCAGTACCAGCCAAACGGCGAAATCCATGCCACGCGTACATAATTACGCATTGAAAATACCATGGGCATAGGTGGGGAGGGGGGCACGACTACGGCACGCCCCAGGACGCGGCTCAACTGCACTAGGGGATTTCCGCTTTGTTATTTTTCTCTCTTTCAGGACTTTAATCTCTGGAAACCCCGTCCGGCAGTATGATTGCCGGACACATGATGCAACAACAAAGGAGGCAGAAAACTACATTGCAACACGGAACTCCTAGGTGGTCTCTGATAACGACTGAAATACTTGCTTTAAATACCATTCCTCAGGTTGCCCTTGGAGGGGACATGTCAAATAGTCCTACTTTTTGCTTATCACACTACTTGTATCATTCTGCTTCGACGCACCTTTTTGAATAAACAATGCATAGCACTAGACTGTTACCGCATTCTCTATTCCTTATATATATGTTCATTTATGACATTCAGCACCCATACACTCTGGTATGGCCAATACGCCAGGGGCTTAAGCGTACCCCATAATACGGCATGAGAAGTCTGAACACTTTCACAGTGTGGCACCCCGAACTTATAGCATTATATGCATCAGCTCCGAATCATGTCTTGGGTCAATAGTTGGGTTTGCCCGCCTCCCATGTTTTGGTACCTTACGTTCCGCTATATCGACTAAGGTAGCACTGGGAGAATTACTGCGATTGTGCCCCGGTTCATCTGGTCTAAGCACCTCAGTATAGAAAGCTAAAACTGACTGTCATGATAAGGCGAGAGCTGGTCACTGTTCGAGAGGTCTAGAGTCCCTAAAGACTTATGTTGTTTAGAGCGAAGAGTCGGCTTTGTCCGGCTTAAGGCATGTATAGCACCCCGAATTCAGCCTTCCGAATACTAGGGGCTTCGCCAAAATTTAAAATTGCAGATTTCTATGGCTAAGTGAGAGTGATAAAGCATTATAGTCCGATTGCCTTGTTCGTTGAGCTGAGCACCTCCCTCGAAGGACCCAACAATGGGAAAAAGAGTGCCTAAATTTATCCCGAACACCCCAGCACTCGTGGCATGGGGGCAGAAGCCGACGACTGGCCATCTCTCAGATTTGATAAACAGCCGCACAGAAGGTAATATTTTAAATTCAAACAAGCATTGCATAGCGCATATGAACAAGTTTTCATAATACAGGATCACACGAGCGAGTTCATTCAAAAATTACATCCTTCGCACACTCGTCCGCCACAAGACGGGCACCCTTCAGGACACCCTCATAATACATCTCGGGGTGGCGATGCTCCTTGCCCTGCGGTGGCCCCTCCTTCACTAGCTTCTCGGCGTCCATCTTGGCCCAGTGCAGCTTCGCACGGGCAAAGGCCCGGTGTGCACCTTCGATGCAGACGGACCGCTTTATGACCTCCAGCCGTGGGCAGGCATCTACAAGCCACCTCACCAGGCCTAAGTAGCTGTTGGGAAGGGGGTCGCCAGGCCACATCCGGACTATAAGGCCCCTCATGGCCTGTTCGGTCGCCTTGTGCAGCTCGACTAGTTGCTTCAGCTGGTCGCTCATAGGCATCGGGTGTTCGGTCCCAGTATACTGAGACCAGAACAACTTCTCCGTCGAGCTTCCCTCCTCGGCCTGGTAATATTTCACGGCATCCGCCACGCTGCAGGGCAAATCTCGAATGCTCCTGGAGAGCTCCGGACTCGGGTAAGTAACAAGTAATTTACTTTCACATGCTTGCTTTGCATATTGAAGGCCTTACCCGCCGCTATCTTCCTCATCACCTCAATTTCCTGGAGGGCCTTCTGGGCTTCAACCTTGGCATGCTTTGTGATCTCGAGGGCCTCGGCAATCTCGGACTCTCGCGTCTTCGAGTCAAGCTCCAAAGCCACGTGCTTCTTCACGAGAGCCTGGAGCTCTTGCTGCACCTCGCCGACCCGTGCCTCTTGTTTTTCCCGCTCGGTGCGCTCCTTGGCCGCTTTGTTTTCAGCCTCGGACAGCGCTTGCTTCAGGGTCGCCACTTTGGTCGTGGCCCCTGACACATCCATGATGATCCTATCCATGGACAAGGCATTACTTACCTTTGTTCTCCTCGAGCTGCCTCTTGGCAAGGCCGAGCTCTTTCTCGGACCGCTCGAGGTTCTGCTTCAGTGCGGCAACCTCCGCAGTCAGTGCGGCAGAGGTCAGCAGCGAAGCCTACATACGCATACAGACATACTTATATTAGACTCCGCCAGATATTATTTGATCCTCTATCCGGCTTTTCTTTGTGAACACCAAACAGAGCATCAGGGGCTACTGTCTATGCGGTAATATTTTCCAGTTAGAAGGCTGGCACAGGCTTCAGTCAGTCCGCTCTTGGCGGACTGAACCTTCTTGATCACCGCACTCATAATAGTGCGGTGCTCTTCGTCGATGGAAGCGCCGCGAAGCGCTCCCAGCAGGTTGTCCGGTGCCTCTGGATGGACAGAGGTCACCGGCACGGGCGGCTTGCCCCTCTTGGAAGGGGGCCGCCTGCCGGAGTCCGGAACCACTGGAGGTTCCGGCGCGGCGTTCGGCTGGGGGCCGAACTTGGAGCCCTTGGGAGTCTTGCTCCCTTCGCGCCTGGAGTCCGGAAGGTCGCCTTGAGGCGCCTCCGGGACTATCTCCCCCCGGCTCGGTGCCCCTTGAGACAATACCTCGACATTGCCGTAGGGCGAGGAGAGGAGGCGGTTGGAAGTGTATCACTATTCCATATCCGACGAGTCCAAGGAACCGTCCGACGAGGATACGTCGATACGGGCTCGGGGCGGACTGCATAATCATATTCGACGTTAGGAGAAGCAGTGCAACAAAAGTATGCTATGAGTTACTTGGTATCCGAATACTTACGACTTCGCCAGGGGCTTGGCCCTGAGTAACCATTCGTCTTCGCCGTCGGCGGCGGTGGTGGAACAGTCCGGAAGGAGGGTCCTTCCCTTCTTGGACCCTTCGGCCTCCCTGGTTGGGACGGACTTCCTTTTCTTGTCTTCCCGGCTGGAGGGGGAGAGTCTTCATCTTCCTCCTACTCATTTTCACGGTAGGAGTGCGTCTCGGAGTTATCAGACGATGAGTCCGATACCACCTGGTGTCGGTGTCAAAACCGGTTGATCTCGGGGTAGGCGTCCCGAAACTGTGCGTCTAGGCGGATGTAACTGGAGACAGGGACACGAATGTTTTAGCCAGGTTCGGGCGCCTCTTAATGGAGGTAAAACCCTACGTCCTGCTTGATAATATTATGATATGGGTAGTACAAGAGTAGATCTACCACGAGATCAAGGAGGCTAAACCCTAGAAGCTAGCCTATGGTATGATTGTTCTTCGTCCTACGGACTAAAACCCTCCGGTTTATATAGACACCGGAGAGGGCTAGGGTTACACAGAGTCGGTTACAATGGTAGGAGATCTACATATTCGTATCGCCAAGCTTGCCTTCCATGCCAAGGAAAGTCCCTTCCGGACACGGGACGAAGTCTTCAATCTTGTATCTTCATAGTCCAGGAGTCCGGCCGAAAGGTATAGTCCGGCTATCCGGACACCCCCTAATCCAGGACTCCCTCAGTAGCCCCTGAACCAGGCTTCAATGACGACGAGTCCGGCGCGCAGATTGTCTTCGGCATTGCAAGGCGGGTTCCTCCTCCAAGTACTTCATAGAAGATTTTGAACACAAAGGTAGTGTCCGGCTCTGCAAAATAAGTTTCCACATATTGCCATAGAGAGAATAATATTTACACAAATCTAATCTGCTGACGTATTCCGTAGCGTGACATCACACCACGGCCAAGTCTTTATTCGAATCGTTTTACTGTCCCACCTCAGCGCGTTTAGCGAGGCGGTTTCCTTGGCACGTCTTGTCAAAGCAGAGATCGTGTCCCCTTATTCCGGGATTCTCATCAATACGGGCTGGGTAACCCAACCGCGCCATTGATTACGGCGCTTGGGAGATAAGCGAGTTTTACCAGGCTGGTGGGGACGCATAGTCGCGTCCGCCCATATAAGGGGATAAGGATCCACCTTTTCATCCACGCCTTCTTCCTCCTTTGCCTATCCATTTCCGCGCACTCGAGCTCCAGCGCCCAAGTCCGCACACCCCACCTCAACCTTCTCCAGCCATGTCCGGAGCGGGAGGCAAGTGGATGGTCTCCTCCGTCACGGAGGGACACATCAAAAAACTGAGGAAGGCCGGATACTTGTCTAACGACATTGCGCACCGGCTTCCCGAAGAGGGGCAGCTCATCCCCACCCCTAGGCCCCATGAGAGGGTGGTGTTCCTCCCCCATTTCCTCGCGGACTGGGCTTCCCTCTCCACCCATTTGTCCGGGGGCTCATGTTCTACTATGGCCTGGATTTCCACGATCTGGCCCCGAACTTTGTCCTCAACATCTCGGCGTTTATCGTCGTGTGCGAGGCTTTCCTCCGCATCCGCCCCCATTTCGGCCTATGGCTCAAGACTTTCCAATGTCGAATCGTAAGTTCGGATATCAGAGTAACTCATGATGTTCCTTTGTTGCACAGCTTTCCCTAATGTCGAATGTAATTATGCAGTCCGCCCCGGGCCGAATTCGACGAATCGTCGGGCGGCTCCCTGGACTCATCGGACGTGAACTCAGTTCCGCCCGCTGTCTCCCCCCGCACTGCAGACGACGCCGAAGTGGCGTCGCGACAAGCTCTGGGGCAGGAGGAGGTGGTCCCGGAGGAGCCGCAAGGCAACCTCCCGGACTCCAGGAGTGAAGGGGATAAGGCTCCCCAGGGCTCTCAGTCCGGCTTTGTGCCGGACACCGCGCCGGAATCTTCCACAGTTCCGGACCGCGGTAGGCGAACTCCTTCCAAGAGGAGCAAGCCTTCTGAGCCGGCGGCCTCCGTCCAACCGGAGGTGCCGGACAATCTGCTGGAGGTGCTTGACGATGCCTCCATCGACGAGGGGCACCGTACTATTATGAGTACGGTGATCCAGAAGGTTCAGTCCGCCAAGAGCGGACTGACTGAAGCTTGCGCTAGCCTTCTAACAGGCTTCGAGGTAAGTAAAAATATGTAAAAATATTACCGCATAGACAGTAGCCCCTGATGCTCTGTTTGGCGTTCGGAAAGAAAAGCCGAATAGAGGATCTATTAAATATCGCAGGAGTCTAACAAAAAAGAGTCAATATGCGTATGCAGGCTTCGCTGCTATCCACCGCCGCACTGACTGCGGAGGTGGGTGTCCTGAAGCAGGACCTCGAGCGGACCGAGCAAGAGCTCGGCCTTGCCAAGCGGCGGCTCGAGGAGAAGAAGGTAAGAAATACCTTACAGAAAAAGTGCCTATAAAAAGGCTTGATTGCAAAAAGAGTAACAGGATTGTACTGCTTATTGTAGGGGCCACGACTGAGGTGGCGACCCTTAAGCAGGCGCTGTCTGAGGCCGAAAAGAAAACGGCCGCGGAGCGCACCGAGCGAGACAGACTTGGGGCTCAGGTCGGCGAGGTGCAGCAAGAGCTTCAGGCTCTCATGAAAAAACATGAGAGTTTGGAGCTGGAGTCGAAGGCGCAAGCATCCGAGCTTGCAACGGCCCTAGAGGCTGCCAAGTCTGCCAAGGCCGAAGCCCAAAAGGCCCTCCAAGAGTTGGAGGAGATGAGGAAGATAGCAGCGGGTAAGGCATTCTTTATGCAAAGCAGAAATATAAAAGTGAACTACCTGTTACTTACCCGAATCCGGAGCTCTCCAGGGGCATTCGCAGATCTTCCCCGCAGCGTATCCGACGCCGCCGCATTCTACCGAGCTGAAGAGGGTAGCTCGACGGAGAAGGTGTTCTGGTCTCAGTATTCTGAGGCCGGACACCCTGTGCCCTTGAGCGACCAGCTGAAACAGCTGGTCGAGCTCCACAAGGCGGCCGAGCAGGCCATGAAGGGCTTCATAGTTCGGCTGTGGCCCGGAGAGGCCCTGCCTGGGAGCTATTTCGGGCTGGTGCGGCGGCTGGTGGAGGCCTGTCCGAGGCTTGAGGTCATCAAGCGCTCCGTCTGCATCGAAGGTGCCCGTCGGCCCTTGCCCGTGCAAAGGTGCACTGGGGTAAGCTGGACGGTGAGAAGCTTGTGAAGGACGGGCCGCCGCCGGGGAAGGAGCATCGCAAGCCCGAGAACTACTACAAGGATGTTCTTGCAGGTGCCCGCCTTGTGGCGGATGAATGTACCAAGGATGATATTTGATGAACTCGCTCGTGTTTATCCTGTGCGCTGAAAACTTGTTCATATGCGCTAAGCAATGCTTATTGAATTTAAAATATTACTTTCTGTGCGGCCGTTTATCAAAAATTGAGAGATGGCCAGTCGTCGGCTTCTGCCCCCGTGCCACTAGTGCTGGGGTGTTCGGGATAAACCTGAGCGCTCTTTTTCCCATAGTTGGGTCCTTCGAGGGAGGCGCTCAGCACAACGAACCAGGCAATCGGACTATAATGCTTGAACACTCTCACTTAGCCATAGAACTCTATAATTTTAAATTTCGGCGAAGCCCCTAGTTCGGAAGACCGAGTTCGGGGCGCTATCCACGCCTTGGCCGGACAAAGCCAGCTCCTCGCTCGAAGCGGCATAAGCCTTTAGGGACTCGAAAAACCTCTCGAACAGCGACCGGTCTCTCGCCACATCATGACAGTCAGTTTTAGCTTTCTCCACTGAGGTGCTTAACCCAGCTGAACCGGGGCACAATCGCAGTGGTTCTCCTAGTGCTACCTTAGCCGATAGAGCGGAACGTAAGGCACCAAAACATAGGAGCCGGGCAAACCCAACTATTGACCCAAATCATGATTCGGAGCCGATGCATATAGTGCTATAAGTTCGGGGTGCCGCACTTGTGAAAGTGTACGGACTTCTCACACCATTATGAGGGGTACTGAAGCCCCTGGCGTGTTTGCCGTACCATGGTGTACGGGTGCAATCATGTCATTTAATAAACATAAATGTGAAAAGAAGATAATGCAAAAAATAGACAAGAAGCTAAGCATTGTTTATAGAGAGGCTATTTATCAAAGCCGAACGATACAAATAGTGCGGTAAGCAAAAGATATTGGACTATTCAGTATGTCCTGACCAGGGGCAGGCCGCGGAATTGTATTTAAAACAGGTATACCGCTCGTAACAGAGACCACCTGGGAGTTCCATAATGCGGCATGGCTTGTCTGCCTCCCTGGATCTTGCATCGTTTGTGCGGCAGTCGAATTGCCGAACAGGTCGTCCGAAGTATGGAGTCCTGAAAGTAAGAAAAAATTAAAAAAAGAATCCGGCAGCCCCTAGTACGTTTTAAGCCGTATTTTGGGCGTGCCGTTATTGTGCCCCTTCCCCTGTGCCCATGGTATTTCAAGGGCGTAGTTATGTACGCGAGGTACTGGTTTCGCTATGTCGCGAAAGCTGGGGTTGGGGCCGCATTGCTACGCTTGCTCAGAGTGTGCCAGGCGGTCCTGCTGTGGGTTACTCCGGGCGCGCTTGGCAGTGTCTGGCTTTTTAATGGCCGGACTGGAGAATTGCCTGAGAAGGCTACTTTGTACCTCCGCTGCGAGAGCCGCCGTATGCTCCTCCGTACGGAGGGAGCGTTCGGTGTTTCCGTTGACCGTAATTACTCCTCGAGGGCCTGGCATCTTGAGCTTGAGATATGCGTAGTGCGGCACCGCATTGAACTTTGCGAATGCGGTTCGTCCGAGCAGGGCGTGATAGCCACTGCGAAACGGGACTATATCGAAGATTAACTCTTCGCTTCGGAAATTGTCCGGGGATCCGAAGACCACGTCAAGTGTTACTGAGCCTGTACAGTTGGCTTCTACACCTGGTATAACGCCTTTAAAGGTCGTTCTTGTGGGCTTAATCCTTGAGGGATCTATGCCCATTTTCCGCACTGTATCCTGATAAAGCAGGTTCAGGCTACTGCCGCCGTCCATGAGGACTCTTGTGAGATGAAATCCGTCGATGATTGGGTCGAGAACCAATGCGGCGAAGCCGCCATGACGGATGCTAGTGGGATGGTCCCTTCGATCAAAAGTGATCGGGCAGGAGGACCATGGGTTGAACTTTGGGGCGACTGGCTCCATCGCGTATACGTCCCGTAGCGCACGCTTCCGCTCCCGCTTGGGAATGTGGGTTGCGTATATCATGTTCACCGTCCGCACTTGTGGGGGAAAGCCCTTCTGTCCATTGTTGTTCGGCGGCTTGGGCTCCTCGTCGTCGCTGTGCAGCCCCTTGTCTCTGTTTTCGGCCCTTAACTTGCCTGCCTGCTTGAACACCCAACAATCCCTGTTAGTGTGATTGGCTGGCCTTTCGGGGGTGCCATGTATCTGGCACAAGCGATCGAGTATTCGGTCCAAACTGGACGGGCCCTGAGTATTCTTTTTGAATGGCTTTTTCCGCTGACCGGATTTATAGCCTTTGAATCCGGCATTGACTGCCGTGTCTTCATTGCTGTCGCTGTTAACGCGGCGTTTTTGCTTATTCCGACGTGTCCTGCCACTTTTGTCCTTGGTATCCGAATTACCAGGGTTCTTTGATAAGTTGTTACTGCGAGCTAGCCAGCTGTCTTCTCCCGCGCAAAAGCGGGTCATGAGTGTCGTGAGGGCTGCCATGGATTTCGGCTTTTCCTGTCCCAGGTGCCGGGCAAGCCACTCGTCGCGGATGTTATGCTTGAAGGCTGCTAGGGCCTCTGCGTCCGGACAGTCGACTATCTGGTTTTTCTTTGTTAGGAACCGTGTCCAGAATTGTCTGGCCGATTCCTCTGGCTGCTGAATTATGTGGCTTAAGTCGTCGGCATCCGGTGCGCACGTAAGTGCCCTGGAAGTTGTCGAGGAATGCGGCTTCCAGGTCCTCCCAAGAACCGATTGAGTCTGCTGGCAAGCTGTTAAGCCAATGCCGGGCCGGTCCTTTAAGTTTGAGCGGGAGGTATTTGATGGCGTGTAGATCATCGCCGCGTGCCATGTGGATGTGAAGGAGATAATCCTCGATCCATACCGCCGGATCTGTTGTGCCATCGTATGATTCGATGTTTACGGGTTTGAAACCCTCTGGGATTTTATGATCCATTACTTCATTCGTGAAGCATAGCGGGTGTGCGGCGCCTCTGTACTGGGCTATATCACGACGCAGCTCGGAAGAGCTATGTCTGTTGTGTTCGGCCCGGCCGGATTTGTTGTATCCGGAGTGAAGATCATTGTCACATGCCGTAGGGCGCCTGCGCGATCCGTAGATCGATCTTGTTTGTCTTGCCTTATCCTCCAGTATGTCTCGCAGGTCGGGCGCATTTTCCCGTGCCTTAGTTGAGCGGCGTCGGGGCATGGCTTGGGTGGAGGGCCGAGAGGCCTCTCTGTCGCGGCCGCGAGGTGGCCGTCTGCCATGTCATGCGCTGGTGATGTAGGTGCTTCCTCCTCTGATCGGGGTAGCGGCCTGCGCTTCGGGTAACTCTTGGAGGGGCGTTCGAGTTCATACTCTTCGGCCGTAAGGACTTCAGTCCATCTGTCAGCTAGCAAATCTTGGGCAGCTCTAAGCTGTTGCTGCTTTTTCTTGAGTCTGCCAAGGCCGTAGCCCAGAAAGCCCTCCAGAAATTGAATAAAAGATAGCGGCGGGTAAGGCATTCATTATGCAAAGCAAGCACGTGAAAGTGAATTACTTGTTACTTACCCGAGTCCGGAGCTCTCCAGGAGCATTCGCAGATTTTCCCCGCAGTGAGTCTGATGTCGCTGCCTACTATCAAGCCGAGGAGGGGAGCTCGACGGAGAAGGTGTTCTGGTCTCAGTATGCTGAGGCCGGACACCTAGTGCCTTTGAGCGACCAGCTGAAGCAAATGGTCGAGCTCCACAAGGTGGCCGAACAGGCCATAAAGGGCCTCGTAGTTCGGCTTTGGCCTGGAGAGGCTCTGCCTGGGAGCTACTTCGGGCTGGTGAGGCGGCTGGTGGATGCCTGTCCACGGCTTGAAGTAATCAGGCGCTCCGTCTGCATCGAAGGTGCCTGTAGGGCGCTTGCCCATGCTAAAGTGCACTGGGGCAAGATGGATGCGGAGAAGCTGGTGAAGGACGGGCCACCGCCGGGCAAGGAGCATCGCGTCCTGGAAGCGTATTATGAGGGCTTCCTGAAGGGTGCCCGCCTTACAGTGGATGAATGCTCCAAAGATGTAATTTTTGAGTAAACTCGCATTTGTGATCCTGTGCGCTGAAAACTTGTTCATATGCGCTAAGAAACGCTTTTGAATTTAAAATATTACCTTCTGTGCGGCCGTTTATCAAATTTGAGAGATGGCGAGTCGTCGGCTTCTGCCCCCATGCCACGAGTGCTGGGGTGTTCGGGATAAACATGAGCGCTCTTTTTCCCATTCTTGGGTCCATCGAGGCAGGTGCTCAAACCAACGAACAAGGCAATCGGACTATAATGCTTGAACACTCTCACTTAGCCATAGAATTCTATAATTTTAAATTTCGGCGAAGCCCCTAGTGCTCGGAAGACCGAGTTCGGGGCTCTATCCACGCCTAGGCCGGACAAAGCCGACTCCTCGCTCTAAGCGGCATAAGTCTTTAGGGACTCGAAAACCTCTCGAACAGCGACCAGCTCTCGCCTCATCATGACGGTCAGTTTTAGCTTTCTCTACTGAGGTGCTTAGCCCAGCTCAACTGGGGCACAATCGCAGTAGTTCTCCTAGTGCTACCTTAGCCGATATAACGGAACGTAAGGTACCAAAACATAGAAGCCGGGCAAACCCAACTATTGACCCAAGACATGATTCGGAGACGATGCATATAATGCTATAAGTTCGGGGTGCCGTACTTGTGAAAGTGTTCGGACTTCTCACACCATGTTGTGGGGTACTTAAGCCCCTGGCGTATTGGTCGTACCAAAGTGTACGGGTGCAACATGTCATTAATGAACATATATTCGTAAAAAAGGTAATGCGATAATAGACGGAAGCTATGCATTGTTTATTTAAAAAAGTTGCGATCAAAGTAGAACGATACAAATAGTGCAATAAGCAAAAGATGGGACTATCAAATATGTCCTTTCCAGGGGCGAGCTGCGGAATGTTATGCGAAACAGGTATACTGCTCGTTATAGAGACCACCTTAGAGTTCCGTAGTGCGGCGTAGCTTGCTGCTTCCCTGGTTGTATCATTTGTGCGGCAATTGTAATGCCGGACAAGCCTTCCGAAGAATGGAGTCCTGAAAATAAGAGAAAATTAAGAAATCGGCGGCCCCTAGTGCGGTTTAAGCCGCGTTTCGGGCGTGCCGTGATGGTGCCCCTCCCCCTGTGCCCATGGTATTTCTAGAGCGTAGTTATGTACGCGCAACACTGGTTTTGCAAGTTCGCGAGGGCTGGGGTTGGGGCCACATTGCTACGCTTGCTCGGAACGTGCCAGGCGGTCTTGTTGTAGGTTACTCCGGGCGCGCTTGATGGTGTCCGGACGTTTAATGGCCGGACTGGAGAATTGCCTTGAGAGGCTGCTTTGTACTTCCGCTGCGATAGCCGCCGTATGCTCCTCCGTTCGGAGAGAGCATTCGGTGTTTCCATTGACCGTGATGACGCCTCGAGGGCCTGGCATCTTGAGCTTGAGGTATGCGTAGTGCGGCACCGCATTGAACTAGGCAAATGCGGTTCGCCCGAGCAGTGCGTGATAGCCACTGCGGAATGGGACTATGTCGAAGATTAACTCCTCGCTTTGGAAATTATCTGGAGATCCGAAGACCACTTCAAGTGTAACTGAGCCTGTACAGTTGGCTTCTACACCTGGTATGACACCTTTAAAGGTCGTTCTGGTGGGTTTAATCCTCGAGGGATCGATGCCCATTTTCCGCACTGTATCCTGATAAAGCAGGTTCAGACTGCTGCCGTCGTCCATAAGGACTCTAGTGAGGTGAAATCCGTCAATAATTGGGTCTAGAACCAATGCAGCGAATCCGCCATGACGGATGCTAGTGGGGTGGTCCCTTCGATCAAAAGTGATCGGGCAGGAAGACCATGGGTTGAACTTTGGGGTGACTGGCTCCATCGCGTATACGTCCCTTAGCACATGCTTCCGCTCCCTCTTGGGGACGTGGGTTGCATATATCATGTTCACCGTCCGCACTTGTGGGGGAAAACCTTTCTGTCTGCTATTGTTCGGCGGCCGGGGCTCCTCCTCGTCATCGCTATGCAGCCCCTTGTCTCTGCTTTCGGCATTTAACTTGCCTGCCTGCTTGAACACCCAACAATCCCTGTTGGTGTGATTGGCTGGTTTTTCAGGGGTGCCGTGTATCTGGCATGAGCGGTCGAGTATTCGGTCCAAACTGGACGGGCCCGGAGTATTTCTTTTGAATGCCTTTTTCCACTGACCGGGTTTAGAGCCTTTGAATCCGACATTAACTGTCGTATCCTCAGCATTGTCGCCGTTAATGCGGCGTTTTTGCTTGTTGCGACGCGACCTGCCACTGCTGTCCTTGGTATCCGAATTACCAGGGCTCTTGGTCATGTTATTGCTGCGAGCTAGCCAGCTGTCTTCTCCCGCGCAAAAGCGGGTCATAAGTGTCGTGAGGGCTGCCATAGATTTCGGCTTTTCCTGTCCTAGGTGCCGTGCAAGCCACTCTCGCGGATGTTATGCTTGAAGGCTGCTAGGGCCTCTGCGTCCGGACAATCGACGATTTGATTTTTCTTGGTTAGGAACCATGTCCAGAATTGTCTGGCCGATTCCTCTAGCTGCTGAATTATGTGGCTTAGGTCATCGGCGTCTGGTGGTCGCACATAAGTGCCCTGGAAATTGTCGAGGAATGCAGCTTCCAGGTCCTCCCAACAACCAATTTATTCTGCTGGCAAGCTGTTAAGCCAATGCCGGGCTGGTCCTTTAAGCTTGAGTGGGAGGTATTTGATGGCGTGTAGGTCATCCCCACGGGCCATGTGGATATGAAGGAGATAGTCCTCGATCCATACCGCAGGATCTGTTGTGCCATCGTATGATTATATGTTCACGTGTTTGAAACCCTCAGGGATTTGATGATCCATTACTTCATCTGTGAAGCATAGTGGGTGTGCAGCGCCTCTATATTGGGCTACATCACAACACAGCTCAAACGAGCTTTGTCTACTGTGTTCGGCCCGGCCAGATTTACTGTATCCGGCGTGACGAGTATCGTCTCGTGCCATGGGTCGCCCACGTGATCCGTAGATTGATCTTGTTTGCCTTGCCTTGTCCTCCAATATATCTCGCAGGTCTGGCGCATTTTCCCATGCCTTGGTAGTTTTTAAGCGGCGCCGGGCTGCAGCTTGAGTGGAGGGCCGAGAGGCCTCTCTGTCGCGGCCACGGGGTGGCCAGTCGGCCGCATCATGCGTTGGTGATGTTGGTTTAGGTGCTTCCTCCTCTAATTGGGGTAGCAACCTGCACTTTGGGTAGCTATTGGAGGGGCATTTGAGTTCATACTCTTCGGTCGCAAGGACTTCAGTCCATCTGTCGGCTAGCAAATCTTGATCAGCTCTAAGCTGTTGCTATTTTTTCTTGAGGCTGCTCGCCGTGGCCATAAGCCTGCGTTTGAAACGCTCTTGTTCGACGGGATCCTCCGGCATGACAAATTCGTCGTCGTCGAGGCTTGCCTCATCTTCGGAGGGAGGCATATAATTATCGTCCTCGACCCCTCTGTCTGTCGCTCTCTCATGAGGGCTGGCTTCTCTATCCTCCTGTGTTGAATCTTGCTGGAGGTGGTTGTCTTCGACACTGTCCGGGGTGTTATTATCCCCCGTGCCAGAATCACCATTTTTGTTTTGGCGGGATTTAGAGCGGCGCCGCCGACGCCGACGCTTAGGCTGCTTCTTGGAGGGGTCATCCTCCACTGTTCCATCGCCATTGCCTTATTTTGGGGTGTCCACCATTATATATCATACGACGAGGTGGCTTTCCAGTGCCCTATAGGCGCTGGTTCTTGATCGTCTCCTGCACCGGCGTCCATACCGTAGATGTCTTCGGAGTCAAAGTCGAGCATGTCGGTTAAATCATCGACAGTGGCTACGAAGTGGGTGGTGGGTGGGCTTTGAATTTCTTCATCATCCGCATCCCAACCTTGCCGACCATAGTCCGGCCAGGGCTCTCCTGACAAAGAGAGGGACTTTAGTGACTTCAGAATATCGCCGAAGGGCGAGTGCTGAAAGATGTCCGCGGCGGTGAACTCCATGATCGGTGCCCAATCAGGTTCAATCGGTCGGGGTGCGGAGGGCTCGGAGTTTGGAGAGGATTCCGACTCCTTGAAGTCATGGGCTTCGCAGAGAATAGGGCCGGTGTTCGGCTCGATCGCCGTAGAAATTGCAGCCCCCGAGGCGGTGTCTAACCACCCATCCTCGGTTGGTGTGATCGGCTCCGAGCTAGGGGTCGGAGCGGACACAGGTGCGGCCTCCAGGGCACTGTTCGGCGGCAGAGCTAAATCATGCCCATCGTGACAGTGCGGCGCGCTCGGCTGTGGCTCGAATCCGTCGAAGATCAGGTCTCCGCGGATGTCAGCCGTGTAGTTCAAACTTCCAAATCTGACCTGATGGCCAGGGGTGTAGCTTTCGATCTCCTCCAGATGACCAAGCGAATTGGCCTGCAGTGCAAAGCCGCCGAATACGAAGATCTGTCCGGGGAGAAAAGTCTCACCCTGGATCGCATCGCTGTTGATGACCGGAGAAGCCATCGGGCCTAAAAGTGATGACACAGAGGAACTCTCAATGAAAGCACCAATGTCGGTATCAAAACCGGCGGATCTCGGGTAGGGGGTCCCGAACTGTGCGTCTAGGTCGGATGGTAACAGGAGGCAGGGGACATGATGTTTTACCCAGGTTCGGGCCCTCTCGATGGAGGTAAAACCCTACGTCCTGCTTGATTAATATTGATGATATGGGTAGTACAAGAGTAGATCTACCACGAGATCAGAGAGGCTAAACCCTAGAAGCTAGCCTATGGTATGATTGTTGTTCGTCCTATGGACTAAAACTCTCCGGTTTATATAGACACCGGAGAGGGCTAGGGTTACACAGAGTCGATTACAATGGTAGGAGATCTACATATCCGTATCGCCAAGCTTGCCTTCCGCGCCAAGGAAAGTCCCTTCCGGACACGGGACGAAGTCTTCAATCTTGTATCTTCATAGTCCAGGAGTCCGGCCGAAGGTATAGTCCGGCCATCCAGACACCCCCTAATCCAGGACACCCTCAGTAGGTGTGTGGTTATTTTGAGGAAGGTAAATGATGGGTTTATGGTACCGGCGAAAATTGCGCGGCACAAGAGAGGCTAGCAAAGGTGAAAGGGTGAGAGTGCGTATAATCCATGGACTCAACATTAGTCATAAAGAACTCACATACTTATTGCAAAAATCTACAAGTCATCAAAACCAAGCACTACACGCATGCTCCTAGGAGGATATATTGGTAGGAAAAGATCATCGCTCGTCCCTGACCACCACTCATAAGGAAGGCAATCAAAGAAACACCTCATGCTTCAAATTTGTCACACAACAGTTACCATACATGCATGCTACGGGACTTGCAAACCTCAACACAAGTATTTCTCAATTACTCAAATAGCACGACTCTAATATCACCATCTTCATATCTCAAAACAATTATCAAGTATCAAACTTCTCATAGTATTCAATGCACTCTATATGAAAGTTTTTATTATACCCATCTTGAATGCCCATCATATTAGGACTAATTTTATAACTAAATAAAATTGTCATGTTGTTCTAAAAGATTCTCAAAATAATATAAGTGAAGCATGAGAGTTCATTAATTTCTTCAAAATAAAACTACAGTCGTTCTCTAAAAGATATAAGTGAAGCACTAGAGCAAACGACAAACTACTCCAAAAGATATAAGTGAAGATCAATGAGTAGTTGAATAATTATGCAACTATGTGAAGACTCTCTAACATTTAAGAATTTCAGATCTTGGTATTTTATTCAAACAGAAAGCAAAACAAAATAAAATAAAATGACGCTCCAAGCAAAACACATATCATGTCGTGAATAAAAATATAGCCTCAAGTAAAGTTACCGATGAACGAAGACGAAAGAGGGGATGCCATCTGGGGCATCCCCAAGCTTAGGCTCTTGGTTGTCCTTGAATATTATCTTGGGGTGCCTTGGGCATCCCCAAGCTTAGTCTCTTGCCACTCCTTATTCCATAGTCCGTCGAATCTTTATCCAAAACTTGGAAACTTCACAACACAAAACTTAACAGAAAACTTGTAAGCTCCGTTAGTATAAGAAAATAAATCACCACTTAGGTACTGTTGTGAAGTCATTTTAAATTCATATTGGTGTAATATCTACTATATTCCAACTTATCTATGGTTCATACCCTCCGATACTACTCATAGATTCATCAAAATAAGCAAACAACACAATGAAAACATAATCTGTCAAAAACAGAACAGTCTGAGCAATCTGTAGGTTTTGAATACTTATATAGCTCCAAAAATTCTGAAAAATTAGGACGACCTAAATAATTTGTATATTGATCTACTGCAGTTAGAATTGGTATTTTATCGCTCTCTAGTAAAAAATGATAATTATTTTCGTGAGCTCATACTTTCTGTTTTTATCAGCAAGATCAAACAACAATCACCCAAGAAGATCCTAAAGGCTTTACTTGGCACAAACACTAATTAAAACATAAAACCACATCTAAACAGAGGCTAGATGAATTATTTATTACTAAACAGGAGCAAAAAGCAAAGAACCAAAATAAAATTGAGTTGCCTCCCAACAAGCGCTATCGTTTAATGCCCCTAGCTAGGCATGATGATTTCAATGATGCCACATAAAAGATAAGAATTGAAACATAAAGAGAGCATCATGAAGAATATGACTAGCACATTTAAGTCTAACCCACTTCCTAAAACAAGCGCATAATTTTGTGAGCAAACAATTTATGGGAACAAGAATCAACTAGCATAGGAAAGGCAAAACAAGCATAACTTCAAAATTTAAGCACATAGAGAGGAAACTTGATATTATTGCAATTCCTAATTCCTACAAGCATATATTCCTCCCTCATAATAATTTTCCATTAGCATCATGAATAAATTCAACAATATAACCATCACATAAGGCATTCTTTTCA
>NC_053025.1:147616554-147632565 GCF_003073215.2 Triticum urartu
TTGGAAGTTGGGAAGAGCTCGAAGACGCCTTTCAGGCAAATTTTCAAGGGACGTATGTCCGACCTCCGGATGCGGACGATTTGAGTCATATAACTCAATAGCCCGGAGAGTCAGCCCGAAAGCTTTGGAACAGGTTTCTTACTAAAAAGAACCAGATTGTCGACTGTCCGGACGCCGAAGCCTTAGCAGCTTTCAAGCATAGCGTCAGTGACGAATGGCTCGCCAGACACCTCAGCCAAAATAAGCCGAGAACGATGGCCGCATTAACAAACCTCATGACCCGCTTTTGCGTGGGGGAGGACAGCTGGCTAGCCAGATGCAGCACTAGCGACCCCAGTACATCTGAAGTTAGAGATGGAAACGGGAAATCTCGGCGCAACAGCAATAACAAACGCCGGAATAAAGAAGACAACACGAAAGGCACGACAGTAAATGCCGGATTCAAAGGCTCTCGGCCAGGCCAAAAGCCGCCCCCTAAAGGCACCAGGGACGAACTATCCAGCCTCAATAAAATTCTGGACCAAGTATGTCAGATTCATAGTACCCCTGGTAAACCTGCTAATCATACCCACAGAGAATGTTGGGTCTTCAAGCAGTCCGGCAAGCTCAACGCCGTACACAAGGGGGAGGATACACCAAGTGAAGACGAGGACGAGCCCCCCAAGCAAGACACGGGGGAACAAAAGCAATTTCCACCAGAAGTCAAAACAGTAAACGTGTTACACGTAATCAAGGGAAAAAACAATGCGGCACTCCCAGGAAAGTATACCCAAGTGCCTATCACCACGAAGTCCTACCACTGGTCATCTCAACCGATCACTTTCGACCATCGCGATTACTCATCAAGTATCCGACACCCAGGATGGGCTCCCCTGGTATTAGACCCAGTAATTGGCGGATATCACTTCACAAAGGTCTTGATGGATGGCGGCAGTAGCCTAAACCTAATATACCAGGATACAATCCGCGGGATGGGGCTAGACCCAACACAAATTCGCCATAGCAATACTACCTTTAAAGGAGTAACGCCAGGCCCAGGGCCTTGTTGTACGGGCTCCCTCCTACTACAAGTTACATTCGGCTCCCCCGATAACTTCCGTCGCGAGCATTTAACTTTCCATATCGCTCCATTTCAAAGTGGCTATCAAGCACTGCTCAGACGCGAAGCTTTCGCTCACTTTAACGCAATACCACACCACGCCTCCCTCACACTCAAGATGCCCGGTCCACGTGGCATCATTACAGTACACAGAAATATCAAGCGATCTCTGCGCGCCGAAGAGAGTGAGGCTGCCTTGGCCACCGCACACTAAAGGCGCCCGGACAAACGAAAGCATCCAATAGGTCGTCAAGACCTCAGATACAACTAATCAAGTCCGGCGCCGCTATTTATACGGAAATAAGTGGTCACACCCCTATTTGTCAATACAAGGGGCTCAACGCGCGCAGACAAGTGGCAATTTCTTATCATCTTGAATTATACATGGTTTCTTTAAAAACTATCCTTTTGCACGACAACTTTTTCACTTAACTTCCTCTCTTTTATAGATGATCATCGTGCTACACCCGTCCAGGACACGGCACAACGGAGACACAGGCGCAGACGTGCAGCAGGGACCCGCTCCAAGGATTCTTTTTAGATTAAGACCCTGCGTAAACCTTTTTTACTGTCTCTTGTTGATACATATCCACCGTTGAGAAGGATGCTGACGTCTTGGCATGTGGCCACGCCAGAACAATGCACGTACCTGGACACACGGGGCTTCTTACAAAGGCCACTATTTAGGCCCGGTTTATACCACAAAAACCGAATACCTTAGGGAGTGTTCGGCATCGCGAGTTTGGACCTATATGCATCAGCTCCGAATCATTGTCTTTGGTCAAATGTTGGGTTTGCCCGGCTCCTGTGTTTTGGTGCCTTACGTTCCGCTT
This sequence comes from Triticum urartu, assembly GCF_003073215.2. Classification (NCBI taxonomy): domain Eukaryota; kingdom Viridiplantae; phylum Streptophyta; class Magnoliopsida; order Poales; family Poaceae; genus Triticum; species Triticum urartu. Next base: position 147,618,487 of record NC_053025.1, read on the forward strand.
TGCCGGCTAAGGTAGCACCAGGAGAACTACTGCGATTGTGCCCCGGTTCATCCGGACGAGCACCTCAGTAGAGAAAGCCGAAAACTGACTGTCATGATATGGCGTGAGACTGGTCAACCACTCGATGACCTGTGGGAATGTTAGAATTCCTCCGCCTTAACGAAGGGCCGTTTTCCGGCCAGGCATGTACGCACCTCGGAATCGGGATAGTGCGGTGCCACCAGGGGCTATCTAGTAGCCCCACTGTGAAACTCCTATGGCTAAGTGAAAGTGCTAAAGCATTATAGTCCGGTTGCCTCGCTCGCTCCGCTATCACCTCCTTAATAGGACCAAGACGTTGGGTTAAGTGTGAACGCGTGTTTTTGCGAGCACCTCCGCATTATATGCGTGGGGGTTGAAGCCAACGACTGTAATCTTTTAGGTTATACGCATGTATACATAAACGGCCGCCCATGAGGCATCATATTACTTTCAGGCAAAAGTATAAAAATAGCCTTCTAAAAATTCATAAAAGCATTTCGCTTACAATGAGATTACATGTCACTCAAACATAATATTTTTTGAGCACTGGGTCTCTATCAAGCGGGCACCCTCAAGAACTTCTTCAAAGTAGTGCTCAGCAGCCTTTCGACCTATAGCCGAATCCCACGCTGCAACATTGGTAGCATCCATCTCCGCCCAGTATGCCTTAACACGGGCAAAGGCCATCCGTGCGCCCTCTATGCACGCCGACCTCCTCATCGCATCAATGCGCGGCACCACGTCAAGGACCTGCTGCACCAAGCCGAAATAGCTGCTCGGTTTTGACCTTTCTGGCCATAGCTGATCCACAACAGACCTCATGGAGAGTCCGGACAACCTATTTAGTTCGGCCCATTCGGCTAATTGGTCAGTCAATGAAAGTGGACGCTCGGGAGAATGGAATTGTCTCCAAAACAGCTGGTCTACTTCGCGGTCCGTCTGACCCTGGAAGTACCTGGCCGCATCGGCAGCGCTTGCCGTCAAATCCATATACACATCCTCCGAACTCCACAGCCGATCCAGAGGGGCATACCGTGGATCTCCGAATTTCCTCCACAACATAAAGGATTTCCCAGCTACAATATCCCCGGCTTCCCGCAGCTCCTCCTTCTTTGCCCTCATAGCAGAGCGGAGATCCTTTTTCGTCGCAGCAGCCTTCTGAAGGTCTGATGCCTTCGCTTGGTTTTCCTTTTCAAGAACCCGGCAACGGTCAACGGCAGCTTTTAATTCTATAGCCATCTTGGCCATCTTGTCTCAGGTCTCGCCATGCGCGGCCTTCTCGGCTTGCAACTCTTCGGCCGCCTTCATAGCAGCCGCATTACCCAACCTCGCTTGTTCCTTGGCTCGGGCAAGTTCTGCCCGTAAGGCTTCAACAGTGGCAGCTCCATCTGCAGTCACAACATATTAAAGATACTGGCATCATGCTGCTCTTCCTATGTGACGTTTACCAGATAATGACACTTAACCTGCGCCTCGTCAAGCCTTTTGTTAACAAGCTCGATGTCAGCGTCTGCCGCATCCAACTGCCGTTCTAAATGGGCAAACTCGCTAGTCCGGCTAGCCACCGGAGCTTCCATCACCTGCACATAGATGCAGTATGGTTATTACCTGGGAATATGATCCTCTATTCGTCGTCGTTTTCGACGACAACCAGAGTCTCAGGGGCTACTATCTACACAGGGCACACCTAGCATGTGCAGGACTATCATACATTCTTTTACGTACCTCAAAGCCTGTCAGTTGACTTATAAAAGATTCATGCAATCCGCTTTCGGCGGACGATATTCTCTCCATCACCGTGTTCATCGGCACACGGTGTTCATCTGAGATGGCCGCTCGCCCCACCAACTCCCTTAGAACATCCGATCGCACACCAGACGGTGCCGGACTCTTTTGTCTGCTCTCTTCGGGAGCCGGACACTGGGAGCTTCGGGGGTCAATGGGATTACCTTCTGGCCTCACCGGACTCGGAGAGGCCCTCCACGATGACACTTCAGGGTCGCCCACCTCTGGTGCGGAGGAGTTCGGAGGAGGCGTTTCGCTCTCCATCATCTCTGGAAGAAGATCCCCCGAAGACGAGCTCATTTGAGAGGGGCTAAGGACCGAACTGCAAAAATATATGCGGTGGTTATTTTCTCAGAAGAAAAAGATGGCATATCTGTACCATTAAAAGTATTTCGGGTCACTTACGACTCGCGGGAGAATTGACCCCCCCGCGGACTTTGTGCGGCAACAACGCCCCCCGATGTAGGACCCTCTGTGGGAGACTTCTTCTCCCGTTTGGGAGCTTCGGCTTCCGAATCCTCGGGTGCAGTCCTTTTCCTCTTCTGGTCGCCTCCCTTGATGGAGACGCTCGCTCCCTCGGCTAGAGTGGGCAGCGTTGGGGGCCCGCGTCCGCCCGCATTATCCTCCACAGTGTCTTCCTTCAAGGGCGCCGGGCAAGGTGCGGTCTGGAGCATCTTTTCCAATACCGGATTTTCCAAACCCTCTGGGAGGGGGGCCGAGCACTGAATCAACTTCGCCTTTGTTAGCCAGCCCTGGTCAAAAAGCAAACTTTCAGAAATAACTTCGTAACGAAGAGAGATGTTCGGCCGGAAGATGCCTTACCTCATCGGCGGCGCGGTTACTACTCAGGCCCATGTCCTCGGTGATCTTCGGACACTCCACTTGAGGTCCGAAGAATGACTTGTACATCTCCTCGTGCGTCAGACCGAGGAAATTTTGAATGGCACGCGGTCCCTCGGGATTGAACTCCCAAAGGCGAAGAGGCCGGCATTTGCAAGGCTGGGCTTGACGGACCAGCATAACCTGTATTACCGCAACCAAACTGAAATCTCCATTGAAGAGATGTCGAATGCGACTTTGCAGTATAGGCACGTCCTTGGCTGGCCCCCAGCTCAGACCTCTGTTGATCCATGACATCAGCTATTGTGGGGGGCCCAGGCGGAAAACAGGGGGAGCCGCCCACTTGGCACTTCTAGGAGCCGTGACGTAGATCCACTCTTGCTGCCACAATTCAGACACCTCTGGGATGGAACCTTTGGGCCACTGAGCTCCCGTCATCTTGCGTATTGAGGCACCTCCATACGCTGCATGTTGCCCCTCGATCATCTTCGGCTTCACTTCAAAGGTCTTGAGCCATAGGCCAAAGTGAGGGGTAACCCGGAGGAAGGCCTCACACACAACAATAAATGTCGTGATATGAAGAAAGGAGTTCAGAGCTAGATCATGAAAGTCTAGCCCATAGTAAAACATCAAACCCCTTACGAAAGGATCCAGAGCGAGGCCCAGGCCTCGGAGGAAGTGGGAGACGAACACGACGTTTTCGTTAGGTTCGAGGGTGGGGACGGCCTGCCCTCGGGGAGGCAGCTGATGCAAAATCTCGGCGGTCAGATATCTAGCCTCCCTCAACCTTTTGATGTCTTCTTCAGTGACGGAGGAAGGCACCCATCGGCCTTGAAGGCTAGATCTGGACATGATTGAAGTTTGGAGCACCTGACCTGAACTTCGGGCGTTTTGAGCATGAGGTGGGGGAAGGATTCGATTGAGCACGGGAGGGAAAAATAAAGGCCTTGTCCCCTTTATAAAGAGGGTGAATATCAAGCGTCCTCTCCGTGTCCGTTTGGACTTGCCTATAATCTAGGAGTCCTAGAAGCGGTTGGGTTACCCACGCCCGTATTGATGAGAATCCCGGAATAAGGGGACACGATCTCTGCTTTAACAAGACGTGCCAAGGAAGCCGCCTCGCACGACGCGCCGAGGTGGAATAATGAAACGACTCGGATAAAGGCTTGGCCGTGGTGTGTCACGCTATGGAATACGTCAGCAGATTAGATTGGTGTAAATATTATTCTCTCTATGGCAATATGTGGAAACTTATTTTACAGAGCCGGACACTATCTTTGTGTTCAAAGTCTTCTATGAAGTACTTGGAGGAGGAACCCACCTTGCAATGCCGAAGACAATCTGCGCGCCAGACTCGTCATCATTGAGGCCTGGTTCAGGGGCTACTGAGGGAGTCTTGGATTAGGGGGTGTTCGGATAGCCGGACTATACCTTCAGCCGGACTCCTGGGCTATGAAGATACAAGATTGAAGACTCCGTCCCGTGTCCGGAAGGGACTTTCCTTGGCGTGGAAGGCAAGCTTGGCGATATGGATATGAAGATCTCCTACCATTATAACCGACTCTATGTAACCCTAACCCTATCCGGTGTCTATATAAACCGGAGGGTTTTAGTCCGTAGGACAACATACACATCAACAATCATACCATAGGCTAGCTTCTAGGGTTTAGCCTCTTCGATCTCGTGGTAGATCTACTCTTGTACTACCCATATGATCAATATTAATCAAGCAGGACGTAGGGTTTTACCTCCATCGAGAGGGCCCAAACCTGGGTAAAACTTCGTGTCCCTTGCCTCCTGTTACCATCCGGCCTAGACGCACAGTTCGGGACCCCCTACCCGAGATCCTCCAGTTTTGACACCGACACTTGCCATGGGAGAAGTGCTTAGCTTTGGGTTCGATCTTGCAGTGTCCTTTCCCAGTGACAGAAGGGGCAGCAAGGCACGTATTGCATCGTTGCCATCGAGGATAACAAGATGGGGTTTATTTCATATTGCATGAATTTATCTCTCTACATCATGTCATCTTGCTTAAAGTGTTACTCTGTTTTTAACTTAATACTCTAGATGCATGCTGGATAGCGGTCGATGAGTGGAGTAATAGTAGTAGATGCAGAATCGTTTCGGTCTACTTGTCACGGACGTGATGCCTATATACATGATCATGCCTAGATATTCACATAACTATGCTCAATTCTGTCAGTTGCTCAACATTAATTTGTTCACCCACCGTAGAATACTTATGCTCTTGAGAGAAGCCACTAGTGAAACCTATGGCCCCCGGGTCTATTCTCATCATATCAATCTCCATCACTTTGATCTTGCTTTGCTTTTTTACTTTGCCTTTTACTTTTCACTTTGCATCTCTATACCAAAAATACCAAAAATATTATATCTATCAGATCTCACTCCCGTAAGTGACTGTGAAGGGATTGACAACCCCTAATCACGTTGGATGCAAGTAGCTATCGTTTTGTGCAGGTACGAGGGACTTGAGCGTGGCCTCCTACTTGATTGATTCCTTGGTTCTCAAAAACTGAGGGAAATACTTACGCTACTCTGCTGCATTATCCCTTCCTCTTCGGGGAAATCCAACGCAAGCTCAAGAGGTAGCAAGAAGAATTTCTGGTGCCGTTGCCGGGGAGTCTACGCAAAAAGTCAACATACCAAGTACCCATCACAATCCCTATCTCTCGCATTACATTAGTTGCCATTTGCCTCTCATTTTCCTCTCCCCCACTTCACCCTTGCCGTTTTATTCGCCCTCTCTTTCCCAATCTCCTTCTCCTTCTCCGCCTCTCTTTTCTGTTTGCCTTTTTCTCGCTTGCCTTTTTGTTTGCTCGTGTGTTGGATTGCTTATTTGTCGCGATGGCTCAAGATACTACCAAATTATGTGACTTCACCAATACCAATAATAATGATTTCCTTAGCACTCCGATTGCTCCTCTTGCCAATACTGAATCTTGTGAAATCAATACTGCTTTGCTGAATCTTGTTATGAAAGATCAATTTGCTAGCCTTCCTAGTGAAGATGCCGCTACTCATCTAAGTAGCTTCGTTGATTTATGTGATATGCAAAAGAAAAAAGATGTCGATAATGATGTCGTTAAATTGAAGCTATCTCCTTTTTCGCTTAGAGATCGTGCTAAAGCTTGGTTTTCGTCTTTTCCTAAAAATAGTATTGATTCTTGGAACAAGTGCAAAGATGCTTTTATCTCTGAGTATTTCCCTCCCGCTAAGATCATCTCCCTTAGAAACGATATTATGAACTTTAAGCAACTTGATCATGAACATGTTGCACAAGCATGGGAGAGAATGAAATTAATGATACGTAATTGCCCTACTCATGGTTTGAATTTGTGGATGATTATACAAAAATTGTATGCTGGATTTAATTTTGCTTCTAGAAATCTTTTAGATTCGGCCGCGGGAGTCACTTTTATGGAAATCACTTTATGATATGCTACTAAACTCCTAGATAATATTATGGTTAATTATTCTCAATGGCATACTGAAATATCTTCTAATGAAAAAGTGCATGAGATAGAAGAAATCAATGTTTTGAGTGGAAAGATGGATGAACTTATGAAATTATTTGCTACTAAGAGTGTTTCTTCTGATCCTGATGATATGCCTTTGTCTACTTTGATTGAGAATAACAATGAATCTACGGATGTGAATTTTGTTGGTAGGAATAATTTTGGTAACAACGCTTATAGAGGGAATTTTAATCCTAGGCCATATCCTAGTAATCCTTCTAATAATTATGGGAATTCCTACAACAACTCTTATGGAAATTATAATAAGATGCCCTCTGAATTTGAGAATAGTGTTAAAGAGTTTATGAATTCACAAAAGAATTTTAATGCTTTGCTTGAAGAGAAATTGCTTAAAGTTGATGATTTGGCTAGGAACGTTGATAGAATTTCTCTTGAGGTTGATTCTTTAAAGCTTAGATCTATTCCTCCTAAGCATGATATCAATGAGTCTCTCAAAGCCATGAGAATTTCCATTGATGAGTGCAAGGAAAGAACCGCTAGGATGCGTGCTTCCAAAGATGCCTTTATTAAAGCGTGTTCTTCCAATTCCTATGAAAATCAAGATGAAGATCTAAAAGTTATTGATGTGTCTCCTATTAAATCTTTGTTTTGCAATATGAATCTTGATGAAACTGAATATGATCTTCCTTTACCTAGAAGGCGTTCTAAAAATTCGGAGTATTTAGATCTTTATGATGAAATTGATGAAAGTGGGATTGAAAGAAATAAAAATCTAGATGTTGCTAAACCCACTATATTGGATTTCAAGGAATTTAATTATGAAAGTTGCTCTTTAATTGATTGTATTTCCTTGTTGCAATCCGTGCTAAATTCTCCACATGCTTATAGTCAAAAGAAAGCCTTCACCGAACATATTGTTGATGCCTTGATGCAATCTTATGAAGAAAAACTTGAGTTGAAAGTTTCTATCCCTAGAAAACTCTATGATGAGTGGGAACCAACTATTAAAATTAAAATTAAAGATCATGAGTTTTATGCTTTGTGTGATTTGGGTGCTAGTGTCTCCACTATTCCCAAAACTTTGTGTGATTTGCTAGATTTCCGCGTAATTTTGATGATTGCTCTCTAAACTTGCATCTTGTGGATTCTACTATTAAGAAACCTATGGGAAGGATTAATGATGTTCTTATTGTTGCAAATAGGAATTATGTGCCCGTAGATTTCATTGTTCTTGATATAGATTGCAATCCTTCTTGCCCTATTATTCTTGGTAGACCTTTCCTTAGAAACGGTTGGTGCGATTATTGATATGAAGGAAGGGAATATTAGATTTCAATTTCCATTAAAAAAGGGCATGGAACACTTTCCAAGAAAGAAAATAAAATTTCCCATATGAAACTATCATGAGAGCACTTATGGATTGCCTACCAAAGATGGCAATACCTAGATCTATCCTCGCTTTTATGCCTAGCTAGGGGCGTTAAACGATAGCGCTTGTTGGGAGGCAACCCAATTTTATTTTTATTCCTTGCTTTTTTTCCTTGTTTAGTAATAAATAAATTATTTAGCCTCTGTTTTGGTTGTGTTTTTTGTGTTTAATTAGTGTTTGTGCCAAGTAGAACCGTTGGGAAGACTTGGGGAAAGTCTTGTTGAACTTGCTGTAAAAACAGAAACTTTAGCGCTCACGAGAACTGCTGTCATTTTTATTTGAAGAGTGATATTTAGTTAATTATTTTTGCAGATGATTAATAGATAAATTCCTCACGTCCAGCAATTTATTTTAGAATTTTTGGGGTTCCAGATCTTGCGCTAGCTACAGATTACTACAGACTGTTCTGTTTTTGACAGATTCTGTTTTTCGTGTGTTGTTTGCTTATTTTGATGAATCTATGGCTAGTAAAATAGTTTATAATCCATAGAGAAGTTGGAATACAGTAGGTTTAACACCAATATAAATAAAGAATGAGTTCATTACAGTACCTTGAAGTGGTCTTTTGTTTTCTTTCTCTAACGGAGCTCACGAGATTTCTATTGAGTTTTGTGTTGTGAAGTTTTCAAGTTTTGGGTGAATTCTTTTGATGGATTATGGAACAAGGAGTGAGCAAGAGCCTAAGCTTGGGGATGCCCATGGCACCCCCAAGATAATCCAAGGACACCAAAAAGTCAAAGCTTGGGGATGCCCCGGAAGGCATCCCCTCTTTCGTCCACTTCCATCGGTAATTTACTTGGAGCTATATTTTTATTCACCAACATGATATGTGTTTTGCTTGGAGCGTCTTGTATTATTTGTGTCTTTTTGTTTTAGTGTGCCACAATCATCCTTGCTGTACACACCTTTTGAGAGAGCCATACATGAATTATAATTTGATAGAATACTCTATGTGCTTCACTTATATCTTTTGAGCTATGTAGTTTTGCTCTATGTGCTTCACTTATATCTTTTGAGCGTTATAATTTTGCTCTATGTGCTTCACTTAGATATTTTTAGAGCACGGTGGTGGATTTGTTTTAAAGAAACTATTGATCTCTCATGCTTCACTTAAATTATTTTGAGAGTCTTAATAGCATGGTAATTTGCTTAATAATAATATGCTTGGTATTCAAGATTTGTGAAACTTTCTTTTGAGTGTGTTGAATACTAAGAAAAGATTGAAGCATGATAATTGTTTTGAGATATGGAGGTGATAATATTAAAGTCATGCTAGTTGAGTAGTTGTGAATTTAAAGAATACTTGTGTTAAAGTTTGTGATTCCCGTAGCATGCACGTATGGTGAACCGTTATGTGATGAAGTCGGAGCATGATTTATTTATTGATTGTCTTCCTTATGAGTGGCGGTCGGGGACGAGCGATGGTCTTTTCCTACCAATCTATCCCCCTAGGAGCATGCGCGTAATACTTTGCTTTGATAACTTCTAGATTTTTGCAATAAGTATATGAGTTCTTTATGACTAATGTTGAGTCCATGGATTATATGCACTTTTTCCCATCCTTCCACCATTTGCTAGCCTCTCTAATACCGCGCACTTTCGCCGGTATCATACACCCACCATATACCTTCCTCAAAACAGCCACCATACCTACCTATCATGGCATTTCCATAGCCATTCCGAGATATATTGCCATGCAACTTTCCACCGTTCCGTTTATTATGGACACGCTCCATCATTGTCATATTGCTAGCATGATCATGTAGTTGACATCGTATTTGTGGCAAAGCCACCATTCATAATTCTTTCATACATGTCACTCTTGATTCATTGCATATCCCGGTACACCGCCGGAGGCATTCATATAGAGTCATATTTTGTTCTAAGTATCGAGTTGTTGAGTTGTAAGAAAAATAAAAGTGTGATGATCATCATTTTTAGAGCATTGTCCCAAGTGAGGAAAGAATGATGGAGACTATGATTCCCCCCATAAGTCGGGATGAGACTCCGGACAAAAAAAGGCCATAAAAAAGAGAAAAGGCCCAAATAATAAAAAATGAGAGAAAAAGAGAGAAGGGACAATGTTACTATCCTTTTACCACACTTGTGCTTCAAAGTAGCACCATGATCTTCATGATAGAGAGTCTCTCGTTATGTCACTTTCATATACTAGTGGGAATTTTACATTATAGAACTTGGCTTGTATATTCCAATGATGGGCTTCCTCAAAATGCCCTAGGTCTTCGTGAGCAAGCAAGTTGGATGCACACCCACTTAGTTTCTTTTGATGAGCTTTCATATACTTATAGCTCTAGTGCATCCGTTGCATGGCAATCCCTACTCACTCACATTGATATCTATTGATGGGCATCTCCATAGCCCGTTGATACGCCTAGTTGATGTGAGACTATCTTCCCCTCTTTTTGTCTTCTCCACAACCACCATTCTATTCCACCTATAGTGCTATATCCATGGCTCACGCTCATGTATTGCATGAAGATTGAAAAAGTTTTGAAAAAGTTAGAGTATGAAACAATTGCTTGGCTTGTCATCGGGGTTGTGCATGATTTAAATACTTTGTGTGGTGAAGATAGAGCATAGCCAGACTATATGATTTTGTAGGGATAACTTTCTTTGGCCATGTTATTTTGAGAAGACATAATTGCTTTGTTAGTATGCTTGAAGTATTATTATTTTTATGTCAATATAAACTTTTGTCTTGAATCTTTCGAATCTGAATATTCATACACAATTAAGAAAGATTTGCATTGAAATTATGCCAAGTAGCACTCCACAATCAAAATTCTCTTTTTATCATTTACCTACCTCGAGGACGAGCAGGAATTAAGCTTGGGGATGCCTGATACGTCTCCAACGTATCTATAATTTTTTGATTGCTCCATGCTATATTATCTACTGTTTTGGACTATATTGGGCTTTATTTTCCACTTTTATATTATTTTTGGGACTAAGCCTATTAACCGGAGGACCAAGCCCAGAATTGCTGTTTTTTTGCCTATTTTAGTGTTTCGAAGAAACGGAATATCAAACGGAGTCCAAACGGAATAAACCTTTCTGGAAATGTGATTTTCTTCCCGAATATGACCCAGGAGACTTGGACCCTACGCCAAGGCATCAGAGAGGCAGTCACGAGGGTGGGGGCGCCCCCCTAGGGCACGCCCCTGCCTAGTGGGCCCCTCGGAGCTCCACCGACGTACTTCTTCCTCCTATATATACCTACGTACCCCCAAACGAACAGACACGGAGCCAAAAACCTAATTCCACCGCCGCAACTTTCTGTATCCACGAGATCCCATCTTGGGGCCTGTTTCGGAGCTCCGCCGGAGAGGGCCATTGTCGGTGTCAAAACCGGCGGATCTCGGGTAGGGGGTCCCGAACTGTGCGTCTAGGCCGGATGGTAACAGGAGACAAGGGACACAATGTTTTACCCAGGTTCGGGGCCCTCTTGATGGAGGTAAAACCCTACGTCCTGCTTGATTAATATTGATGATATGGGTAGTACAAGAGTAGATCTACCACGAGATCAAGGAGGCTAAACCCTAAAAGCTAGCCTATGGTATGATTGTTGTATGATGAAGTTGTCCTACGGACTAAAACCCTCCGGTTTATATAGACACCGGAGAGGGTTAGGGTTACACAAAGTCGGTTACAATGGTAGGAGATCTTGAATATCCGCATCGCCAAGCTTGCCTTCCACGCCAAGGAAAGTCCCATCCGGACACGGGACGGAGTCTTCAATCTTGTATCTTCATAGTCCTGGAGTCCAGCTGAAGGTATAGTCCGGCTACCCGGACACCCCCTAATCCAGGACTCCCTCAGTAGCCCCCGAACCAGGCTTCAATGACGACGAGTCCGGCGCGCAGATTGTCTTCGGCATTGCAAGGCGGGTTCTTCTCCAAATTCCGTGTACCTGCTGAATAATGTCCGATTTTCGTAATGTAGCGCACCTTGGCTTCCACGCCCAATAATGGCCGTCTTCCACGTGTCAAACGAATGTCGAAAAGTCGGGGTGTTTTTACATTCACACCCCTAGCCGCATAAACGAGCCACCTATTTAATGGGATGGGGATTCAGATCCAAACCACACCTTCTCCTCTCCGCGAGTAATCATCAGAGCGCCTCCAGCAAAGGTCATTCCAACATGGCCAGCCGTCGCAGCTCCTCCTCTCGCCCTTCCAGTCCTAAACCTGGAGACTGGGAGAGGTGCTCCATCCCGCACAGCGAGCTAGTGTCGCTTCAGGCCAAGGGATTTCTCCCTCAGGCCTATATGGTCCCGGTCCGAGCCGGACTCGCCACCTATAATGGCGGAGAGCAAGCGGAGAGCACCCCCAGTCCCTCCAAAGGAGAGCGGGTGTGCCTCGTCCCTTATCTAGTAAGAGGACTTGGATTTCCAATCCATCCATTTCTCCGTGGGCTTCTGGAGTTCTACGGCCTCCAGCTGCACGATCTCACGCCCGCCTCTATATTGCATATCGCGGGCTTCGTCGCTCTTTGCGAGCTATTCTTGGGTGTTGAGGCTCATTTCGCTGTGGAAGAGATTATTCTGTCTGGTGCCCTGCTCTCAAGAGGGGTCTATATATCAAGTGGGCGGAGCCGAAGTGTGGCGTATCGCCGGGACCGGATATCTATCCGGAACCCCAAAGAAGGCGTCCGTGGACTAGCCTTCGGAATGGTTTTATATAGATGATGTCCCGCTACCGGACCCTATCCGGGTCGGTCTCCCCGAATCCAACAGTGCTCCCTTAAAGAAACGCCTAAGCTGGCATCCGCAGAGCTCTCAGAGAGAAAGCGACAGGGACGTCCTTCACCTGATGGGCCGGATAAGACTATTGGCTCATTCCGGACTAACCATGATTGGAGTCATGGCCGCATGCATTATGCGGGGGGTGCAGCCGCTTCAATATAGAGGCCACCCCATGTGGGATTTTAACGGGGAGGATGACGCCACCCGTTATGGTCGTAAGGGGCCAGCCTCAGCTGCCGTGCTAGTAAAGATCTTATCCTCTTTATACAAGGGAGAAGAGGAGGAATTCCTCCGCGTCAACCCGCAGGGCGGATTTAGTATGTACAACCCCCCGAGTTGGGTAAGTGAACAATTGTGCCTGCCCATCCGCTTTATATTCCCATGATTAAATATGTAGTCCAATGATTTCAACGCAGGAACTGCGTCAGGAAGTAAAGGATATAAACAGCCGTCCCCCACAACCCGAGGATCCAGAATGGTCCCTCGATCCGGACTCCGAAGAGGATCCGGATATATCGGTGGAGTTGATTGACGGGGTGTTTCATCAGTTAAGCAAGGACAATACCTTGGTGGCCATTACGGCTGATTACCCAGGGTTAATCCTGGCCTCCCAGGTAACAGAGAGCGGAGTCTCATCTCTTTGAGAAGGAATCCATTCTCACGCATTTCAGTTTTCCTGACCGTGTTTTGCAGGGGAGGTTTCCAAGGCGCGAGGCCGAACCTGCGGTGGCTAGCCAACGAGGGGCCGTAGGGCCCCGTGGGGCAAAAAGGAATGTAGTCCGGACTGGGACGCCGGCGCAAAGGTATAGCGCATCCTCTTTTTCCCTAGTGTTATTTCTTCAGGGCATATTAACGTTCGTGCTATCTTCAGGCGAAGAGACCTCGCCGGACTACATCCGGAGAGGTTGCCAACCGCGCCTCCACCAGCCAGGCTCCAACGCCTGGCCCGGAAGCGGGAGCGAACACGAGGCGCGCACCGGACGCTCCTCCGACAGAGGATGCGGACAGGCTGTCTGCCACCAATTCCGAGGTGGAGAGTGCCATGAACCACAGGCGTCGCCGGACAGTTCTTCGCGACGCTTGTTTCTCCCGAGAGGCATTAGATGCCTTCAATTCGGGAGATGCGTACCTCCGTGCCGCTCAAAATGGTTTAACCAGAGCCACGGAGCAATATGTAAAAGACATACGGGTAAGAAAATTTTGGTAAATATATATGTATATACCAGTAGCCCCCGAGACTTGAAACAGTTAGAGTAACTGGTTTAAGGATCATTTGTTATGCAGGTTCTTACAGAGAAGAATACCGTACTGTCCCAGGAGCTGAAAGAGTGCAAAGCCCAACTGGAGACCACACTAGCCGCGGCAGGGGAGCCTAAAGAGACCCCCTCTGGTAAGATACACTTCGAAAGATTAATATCTTGCAAAGTGCGGCGTGGGTATGAATCTGCCAAATCATATTGCAGATGGCGCCGGAATGGATCCAGAGAGGCAACAACTCTTACGCCGGCTAAAGGCCGGTGAGAGTATGTTGACAAGGGTGAGGCGGGAGAAGAATGAGCTTCAGGATGCCAACACCAAGCTGGACGTTGAGCTTAAAGATGTTCGTGGCCAGCTGTTGGACTCTACTAAGGAGAATCAACGGCTTCGATGCGGCATATTTAGTAAGTGCTTAAGCGAATCTTTGAAAGAAAAGAGTTCGGTGAGGAAGTCGACTAACAGAGTAATGTCTGTAGGTATGC
>NC_053025.1:147633565-147646792 GCF_003073215.2 Triticum urartu
AAGATCTGGGTTCCGAAAACATGTCTGGAAAATCTTCCTGTGAATGTCTTCATGACACCTCACTTGAAGAAGACAAACCTCGGTCCAAAGGCTTCATACAGACAGAGGACTCACCTGAGTCACACTAACGCAAATGTTTTGCAGGGAAACCACACTCAGGCATATGAATATGAGAGCGGTTCATCGAACCGTCATGTTCATATGACCAAAAATTATTCTGCTTATGCCTATGAGTATTATTGTCCCCCTGCTAGACTGTTTGCTAAGGCTTCAAAGCCAAAATTCTCAGATGCTGCACTTAGACTCATAGCTTCTAAGCCACCCTTGAAGATGTGGGTGGTTAAGAAAGCTTAACTCTCTTTTGCAGGGAAAGGTCTCCAGCACAAAAACAAAATCGTCTGATGCTATTGCTGGGGACCATAAAAATCTTGTGGGGCGCAAGATAAACTGCCCAAATGGCATCATTATGTACTTCATTCCTGAATCGCATGCTATTCTCCCCATTAGTCCTAATCTGGATCTAAGTTTTCATAACCCACTGGTTCGTCAAATGTTTATGCTTCACAACACTCTTCGTGAAGCCTATCCCCCTAACTGCACTGTAGGGTACGACACCAGCGACTTCAAAGTCTTCAGAATGGATTATTGACAGTGGGTGTACAAATCACATGACTGGCAGAAGAAGCCTTCTTATGGACTCAACTTTACGTCCATCCGACAAGAGCCACATTACATTCGCTGACACTGGTAAAAGTAAGGTATTGGGTCTAGGTAGAGTTGCAATCTCAAAGGATCAACACATGGATAAAGTCGTGCTTGTTGAATCCCTTGGCTTCAACTTAATGTCTGTCTCAATGCTTTGCGATTTGAATATGATTGTAATGTTTGGCAAATATCGCTGCCTGGTGCTAATGGAATCTGACAAATCTCTAGTGTTTGAAGGGTATAGGAAAGGTGATTTGTATGTGGTAGATTTCTCAGCAGGACCACAACTTGCAGTATGTCTTCTTGCAAAAGCTTCAGAATGCTGGCTTTGGCATCGAAGGCTTGGGCATGCTGGCATGAGGAACCTCCACACCCTTGCGAAGAAAAAGCACGTCATAGGCATCGAGGGCGTCAAGTTCAAGAAAGATCACTTATGCGGTGCCTGTGAAGCAGGGAAGATGACAAGGGCAAAACATCCTTCGAAGACAATCATGACCACTACTCAAACCTTCGAACTGCTCCACATGGATCTTTTCGGTCCCACTCACTACTCAACTTTTACTACTTCTGCATGCCTCTATGGCTTCGTAATTGTTGATGATTATTCTAGATATACTTGGGTGCACATAATCCTTTACAAGACTGAAGTGCAGGATGTCTTCAGACGCTTCGCAAATCGAGCTATGAACAATTTTGGCGCCAAGATAAAGCACATCAGAAGTGACAATGGCACTGAATTCAAGAACACTGGCCTTGATACATATCTGGATACCTTGGGCATCACACATGAATTCTCAGCTCCATACACGCCACAGCAGAATGGCGTCGTCGAACGCAAGAACAGAACACTCATTGAGATGGCCAGAACAATGCTAGATGAATACAAGACTCCAAGAAAGTTCTGGACTGAAGCCATTGATACTGCATGCCATACAATCAATCGTGTTTATCTTCACAAGCTTCTGAACAAGACATCCTATGAACTCCTAACTGGCAAGAAGCCAAATGTCAGTTATTTCAGAGTATTTGGCGCAAAATGCTGGATCAAGGACCCACACCACACCTCAAAGTTTGCACCAAAAGCACATGAAGGCTTCATGCTTGGATATGGAAAGGATTCGCACTCCTACAAAGTCTTCAATCTCTTCCACTACAAAGTGGTTGAAACAGTGGATGTGCGATTTGATGAAACCAATGGATCACAAAGAGAGCAATTGCCAAATGTGCTAGATGAAGTTCCAGCAAATGAATCAATCAAGCTTATGGGAACTGGAGAAATTGTACCTTCTGAAGCTCATCCTGAAGAAGAACTTATCATCTCAGCACCTGATCCACATGAAGACAATGCTCAGCCTGACGATATACCTTCAAATGACCACATAGATCAGCAAGAGCAAAGTCTTCGCCCCACACACCCTCGTGTTGCAAATGAAGTACAAATTGACAAAATACTGGACAGCATCAATGCACCTGGTCCACTCACTCGTTCAAGGGCAACTCAGCTAACGAACTTCTGTGGGCATTTCGCATTCGTCTCAATATCAGAACCCAAGAAAGTTGAAGAAGCCTTCATGGAACCTGAATGGATTCAAGCTATGCAAGAAGAGCTTCAACAGTTTGAGCTGAATAATGTATGGGAACTGGTTAAGCGTCCTGATCCACGGAAGCACAACATAATAGGCACCAAATGGATATACCGCAACAAGCAGGATGAGCATGGTCAAGTTGTCAGAAACAAAGCTCGTCTCGTTGCTCAAGGATATACTCAAGTGGAGGGCATTGACTTCGATGAAACATTTGCTCCTGTGGCTAGGCTTGAAGCCATACGCATACTGCTGGCCTATGCAAATCATCATAACATACTTCTCTATCAGATGGATGTTAAAAGTGCCTTTCTCAATGGCAAGATTGAAGAAGAAGTGTATGTTGCACAACCACCTGGCTTTGAAAATCCAAAACATCCTGATATGGTATACAAGCTCAACAAGGCACTGTATGGCCTCAAACAAGCCCCTAGGGCCTGGTATGATACACTCAAGTACTTTCTGAAAAGCAAAGGCTTCATACCTGGTTCCCTGGATCCCACTCTTTTCACGAAGACATATGATGGTGAACTGTTTGTGTGCCAAATATATGTGGATGACATTATCTTCGGCTGCACCAATCAGAAGTATAGTGAAGAGTTTGGATATATGATGCAAGAGCAATATCAGATGTCCATGATGGGGGAGCTGAAGTTCTTTCTCGGTCTTCAAATACGGCAACAACGCAACGACATCTTCATATCTCAAGAGAAATATCTTAAAGAGTGCCTGAAGAAGTTCGGTATGGAAGACTGCAAAGGCTTCACAACACCAATGCCAGCCAAGCATCATCTGGGTCCCGACGACAATGGTAAAGAGTTCGATCAAAAGGTATACTGCTCCATGATTGGGTCTTTGCTTTATTTATGTGCATCTAGGCCAGATATCATGCTTAGTGTTTGCATGTGTGCTCGATTTCAAGCGACACCAAAGGAGTCGCATCACTTAGCTGTGAAGCGAATTCTTCGATATTTGGCTCACACCCCAACTCTAGGATTATGGTATCCAAAGGGCTTAGAGTTTGATTTAGTTGGATTTTCGGATGCTGATTATGCTGGTGACAAAGTTGATCGCAAGTCTACATCAGGCACATGTCACTTTCTGGGACGATCACTTGTATGTTGGTCTTCAAAGAAGCAGAACTGTGTATCACTCTCCACTGCTGAATCTGAATACATTGCTGCTGGATCTTGCTGCGCTCAGCTTCTGTGGATGAAGCAAACACACAAGGATTATGGCATTCATCTGAAGCAAGTGCCACTTTACTGCGACAACGAAAGCGCCATCAAGATTGCCAACAACCCAGTTCAGCACTCGAAGACAAAGCACATTGAAATTCGTCATCACTTTCTCAGAGATCATGTTGTGAAGGAAGACATTGATATCATACACGTCAACACTGAAGAGCAATTGGCAGATATCTTCACAAAGCCCTTGGATGAGAAGAGATTTTGCAAGTTACGGTATGAGCTAAATATCTTGGAATCCTCAAATGTCCTGTGATCAGGCACACATCCTAACACTTAAGCATATTGATGACTTAGATGTGCAACACACGAAGTAGCGTATATCTTCAGACAATGAAGACATACATTCTAAGTGTGAATACATTAATGTGGAATTTGACTTCGGAGCGCCACGAGAATTATGCGCCGTGTCTGGGTCTAATACTTCCTATACGGTGGGTAACGCCACCACCAAACGTTCCATTTTGAAGTGTTTCTCTCATGGCGTTACCTCTCAATGTCTTCACAATTGGTTTGGTTTCATTCTCAATATGTCTTCATGATTATCTTCACTGCGTTGATTATATGGATATATATATGTACTGATGTTCTGTCCTCTACAGCATTCACTTATAGCTATGTCTTCTTGGTTGAATCTTTTGAACTAAGTGAATGTGATCGGACCCTAACCTATCTATGCTTTCTATTTCAAACTCTATCTCTCCAAGTCATATGCATTCTGTTGTAACTGTCAAATGTCTTCACTGTGTCCTTGTCAGCTGAAGACATAGTGACAACCATAAAAGTCCGTTTTTTAATGCTCATTCCTCCACATAAGATCCGGAGAAGCAGGAACGACCGCCCGACAATTTAGGCGTGCGTGGGACATGGAACAAATCCCAATTGTCCTCTAACTGGCCACGCGTGCCTCAAATGCGAACCGCCAGGGGTACCTGCGTAATAGCGCAGTGCCGCCTCTATCCCTATAAATATACGATTCATTGCGGTCATTATCTCCTTCTTCCACCCTCGCACGAACCCTAGCGCCACCGCTAGCACTCGACGACGCCGGCGATGAAGCGCTTCACTGCCGCAACCTCTCCGACGCCGTTTTCACGCCGACAGCGGACATCGCTCTCTCCGCCGTCGCCGTAGGTGTCTTCCGTCGCCAAGTTAGGGCACGGAGGATCGAACTGCTCGGCCTCAACTCTCACTTCGTCTAGCAGTTCCAAGTGTGGTAAATAAAACCTCTTTTGACAGCCTCTTTTGATCCCATAGTTCAGTCACTTTCTGCCATAAGGAGTTTCTCTTCACATTAGTTAGTTATCTCGCTACATCTCATGACATGCCTAGTATATTCACTTGTGCTTCATAAGGTAGTTAGATTCCTCACTTGTACTGATCTGTGGGTTCGTACAAATCTGGAACCAACTTCTTATCTGTGAGTGAATGTCTTCGCACAATGAGGTCTATGTCTTCTAAACCGATTTATCTTCAAAATCTTCTGAGAATGCATATGACCTCTTCCCCTTCCCTCGCACCTTAATGCTGTCACAGGTACATGTCCGTGGGAGAATCCTTTGGTTCTCATAGTCTGCATTCATTTGCAGAGTACTTGCAGCATCACATCAACTCTCCTGAAGCCAGTTCTTGCAAAAGGAAGCCTTTGAAGACTTTGAACATCTTGAAGCCTTCCAAGTTATTCATGGCTTCAGAAACAGCAGCAAGGAAGGGAGGCAGACAGCGACATGGTGAAACGTCCAAAGATCTGCCTGATGAATTGGCAGAGATGTACAAAACTGATCCTGAAGAAAGCTATGGTCAGCGCAAGACATGAATCCAATGGATTCGAAGATATTGGGCAGAGCAATGGTTCCACTACCGCTTCGTCACTCAGGAATATGCGGAGAAATGCGCCATCAAAAGACCGTGGGGAGACGTACTATACAAAAATCTTGTACCCAGGTCCAGAGTCGAAGCCATTGCTCAAGGCTTCTATCCATGCATGGTGAGAGGACCACAGCCAGCTGAGGCACATCCGTCATCACTTCTCTGGTGCCGCGATGATAATCTCTTCAAGCGCAACTTTCAGTTTGCACAGCAGTCAGCGAAGATAAACAAGAAGAAATTTGGGCTTGACTTCAACCCTGGTCCCTCCTCACCAAGGGCAGATGGCACACGCAACGCCGATCCCAATATCATCGGGCCGTATGCCAATCTTGCAGGCCTCATCACTCGCATCCTAGTCCAAGGGACTGCTGTGAATGACCCTCCAGCAGATACTGAGTCAGATGACGCCCCTGCTGCTCCGAAGCCAAAGCAGAAGAAGCCAAAAGCTCCAAAAGCTTCAAAGCCAGCCGCTTCTCCCAAGATCGCAAGAGTGAAGCCTTTAGCAACTGCACCTCCTGAAGCCAGTGTGCAGTCAGAAGGCTTATCACGAGTGTCCAAGCCCCAAGAAGCCAAGAAGCCTCAGCCACCCACAGGCAAAGAGCTCACAGCTGCTGACATTCTGCGCTGCGAAGCCATTGATCTCTCAAGCGATGAAGATCTTGGAGATGATGCTCTTGAGCAGCTCATCAAGAGCAAGGAGGAGGCTGAAATCTTCAACAATCTGCCTCTCTTTGATGTCGCCATCGTCCACAACTTCATCGATGAATGGTTTGACACACCAGACATAAGCTTCAATGATCTGCAGCTACCCATAGGCCTCAGCGTTGCCTTTCAAGGTGCAATTGCTTCAGAACTTGCAATAGCCCAGCGAATTGTAGAACTGAAGCAGAAAATTGATCATGAAAAGGCTCAGTTCAAGAAGCACGTGGCCAAGCTCAGTGTGCAAGAAGTGAAAAACTTCAAGATCATGTTGCACGAGCTGAAAGAGAACTTCCTGAAGACGCGTGCCGAAGCTCAAGGCTCGCGAGAACGCATGAAGACTTTGGCTGATCGCTGCGTGCAAGCCTACAATGAGGAAGAAGAGCGCAAGGCACTTGGGCGTCCCGGCATTGACCCCAGGATGGCCGCGAAGAAGAAAAAGAAGGCGGCTGTGCCCGAACCTGAAGCGCCAAGGTCA
Organism: Triticum urartu; assembly: GCF_003073215.2. NCBI lineage: Eukaryota > Viridiplantae > Streptophyta > Magnoliopsida > Poales > Poaceae > Triticum > Triticum urartu. Next base: position 147,640,147 of record NC_053025.1, read on the forward strand.
GAAACTGCTCCGATTGTCTTCCCCGATGCAATGACTGGCTCGAAGCCAAAGAGTCGATCAACCGCCTCACAGCACAAGAAGACACGGACTGCAGAGGCTGAAGCTAAGAAGAGAAAACATTCTGAAGCCTCTCCTTCTGAACCCATCATCAAGAAGCGCAAGACCAAGAAATCTCGGGCTGCTCCCACAGAGCCCCTGATAATTGAACCCCTCTGCGTCCGCTATCCTGACACAGATCGTCAGTTGACTGTGCATGAACCCAACACTGAAGATATTCCAGCAGACGAACCCTACGCTGCTGAAGACATTGGTCTCCAAGACAATGTGCAAGGTGATGCAGCCCTTCCTCAGCTTGGGACAAGCGAACTGATCAGTATTGGTCGTCCCTTGACGCCAATCACACAAGCAGCATCATGGGCAGATCGCCCACAGGAGGAAGATGAGCCACAGCCCACTGCAACTCCACAAGCGTCGCCCAAATTCTGTAGGCTTCGCAAAGGGCCAAGGGCTCAGGCTGCTGACGACATTCCGGCTGCATCAGCCGAAGGGCATGCAGAGATACCACAAGCTCCAACTCCCCCACACCAACAAGAAGCAGTTCTCCAGGAGAACGTGCCTGAGTCTGCAAATGTTGAGGCTGCCACAAACAACGCCGAAGCAAATGTGGAGCCCAACCCAACAATAGCTTCAGAAGACAATGAAGCTACTGCTCCTGAACATTCTGTGCCTGAGTCTGCTGCAGGACCACAATTCAACTATCATATTGCATACAGACCCCAGGTCCAGAAGCCGATCCCACGACTGCCAAGGTTCCCAGGTCCTGCATCAGCTCCTGGTTCCTTCAACATCAACGGCTTCAGGGCAGATAACACGTTTTTCGACCGCTCCAAGAACCCTTATTCAAGGGAACGGATTGTATCAGATAGGTTCTGGAGCCATCAACAGTGCAGCTATTATTCATGCATCCTTTACAACCAAGGCCGCATCTTTCCTCACAAGCGCCTTGAGGTTGAAGCTGTTGCTGGTCTGCCTGGTCTAGAAGAAGCACTGGATTGCTTCAAGCAAGTGGGTTTGCTGCCATTTATCACTGATGAAGAGCACTGGAACGAAGAGCTTCTGCTCCAGTTCTATGCCACTGTGCATATCAAAGGCTATAACAGAGATCCGAAGACATGGATTCTGGAGTGGATGACAGGCAATATCCATCATGAAGCCAATGCTTTCGACCTAATTGAGCTTACCGGCCTTCCCACTCCTGGCGAATTCTTTGAAGAAGGGTGCCAACTCCATGCTGAAGCAATTGAGAGCATATTTCAGCGTCCTGAGCCAGATATGAGTCAGATGCTCTCAATGATGAAGCCACTGCCTCCGAATGCACCCTATCCAACTAGGTTCTTCGTTGAAGACTTAGAGTACCTGCACAGAACAATATATCATATCATAAGGCGAACTCTATGGCCTGTAAAGGGACACTCTCGATATGCTACAATTGATGGTGCAATGAAGACTCTCATCTTCTGCATTCTACATGGCAAATGCTTCAATGCACAGGATCTCTTCATCCGTCACTTTGCAGCGTCTGCCTCAGAATTGTTTGGATTAAAGCTCTATGCTCCTTGGGTTATGAGGCTGATCAAGCTTCACTCTGCAATCTCCTATCAACCCTTAGCCCGCAACCATAGGATATTTTTCCCAGATGTGGACACATCTGCTGAAGAAATATATCCAGAGCCTGGCAAGCAACCATTAAGTCTTCAAAATGCAGAACACCAGAGCTTCACTCAAAATATTGAAGGTGTTGAAGCTCTCTCCCGAGTGTATCCAATGGCTGGCACCACACGTGCCCCTGCATCAACTGAAGCCACTGACAGCACAGCTGCCAAGAGACCCAAGAAGCGCGTTCGAACACTTAATGACCGAGAGCTTCTTGTGGCTCTTCACCAAAAGCAAGATAGGCATCACGACTGGCTCAAACGGCAGATGAGAAGCATCATGCAAGACGTCAATCGCATCAGAAATCTGGCAACCAAGAATGCGTTTGTCGCACACGAGACCTGTCGCCGCACTTGGAAAGGCCTCACCATGATGAGAAATGAAGCTGAACTGCAAGAGGATGGCTTCAGAGAGAGATTCCAATTTGACTCCACGCCTCCAAGAAGAGCTGTGATGCAAAGCACACCATCACTTGAAGAGTCAGAATTCTCTTCTTCTGCTGCCACCGTGTCTACCCGGATTATTGAAGAAGACGACGACGCGACATCATCTCCACCTGCTTCAACACACGTCGAATCTGCACCAAGCTTATCTGCACCGCCACCAAACAACTCCACCGACCCTGCTGCGCCTGGGAACGCGTAGGAAACTCTATGTCTTCAAACCTTTTTGGTCATCACTGACAAAAGGGGGAGAAACATGATGTTTATAGTCTTCAAGCGGGTCACTTTGGGCGGGTGCCACTATATTTTGCTACATTTTGCTTCGTGCTTACAACTCCCGTTTTTGCTACATTTGCTTCTTTGAGTTGTAACACTTAGCCTTGATGGCCGTCTGCCATCTGCTTGTCACTCCGTTATGCGAAGATAAATTCCGCATGTGCGACGATAAATTCCGCACTCATCTCTTACTGCAGACGTCCATTTTCCATTATGCATGTCATTATCTTCATATACTTTCACATGCATAGTGGATTGTCATCATAAGTTGAAATGGATCTCCACAAGTACAACCTGCCATGTGCATTTGCATTCAAAAGGCAAATTACTTATATGCACATCTTCAGGGGGAGCCCTTGCAACTTATGAAGACAAATTCCTTTACTATTTCACAAATTATGTTCCCCGTTGAAAACTTCAACTAGTTTGTCATCAATCACCAAAAAGGGGGAGATTGTAAGTGCATCTAGTGCCACCCCTAGTTGGTTTTGGAGTATTGACGACAAACCTAGTTGAGGGACTAACGTGTTTGTGAGAATTGCAGGAAAACACAGGTAGAAGTCCCTCATTGATTCGGTTTTATTACCAGAGATGACCCCTAAAAATGTACGAAGACATTGAAGACAATGGTGGTTTATGAAGATATTCATATTGAAGACAATGACATGAGAAGACTCCCTATGAAGCTTATGGAACTCGAAGACTTAGATCCTTCGTAGTTTTATTTCATTTATGTAGTGTCATAGGAATCACCGTACTGTTAAGTGGGGTCCAAAAGAACCAGTCAGAATGACTGTAGTGATGCCTAATTCAAATCCTATGTCTTCGAGCGAAGACTTTGAGAGAAAATCTTGTCCAGAGCCAGACAAGTCAGCTTTACTTGTAGCCCAAGTAAAGTTGCCGTGTGAGTTCAAAATTCGACCGTTGGTACACGTGTCAGTTCCTTAGTGACCCAGGGTCATTTTGGATAGATCAGGTCGGGTTGCCAAGTGGCTATAAATAGTCCACCCCCACAACCATAAACGGTTGGCTGCTCAGATTTCAGTGCACAGCTTTTGTCGTTTGAGAGCAACCCACCTCGAAGCCTTTAAAAGAAAAATTCCCAGTGAGGAGAAAAGCCCTAACCACCCAGAGCCAGAGTAAATTGGGCATCACTTAAGTCTTCATGTCTGTGTGATTTGAAGACTTATTACACTTGAGGACTGTGCATCCTCCAGACGGTTAGGCGTCGCGTTCTGAGCATCCAAGAGAAATTGTGGATTGCCAGTGAACGAAGTCTGTGAAGGTTTGGGAGTCTACCTTGAAGACTTACCTGAGTGATTGGGCGAGGTCTGTGTGACCTTAGCTCAAGGAGAAAACGGTGAGGACTGGGTGTCTTGGACTAAGTGTCCTTGACTGGGTGTCCGGGACTGTGTGTCCTTTGGTTTAAATACCTAGCCGCTCCAACCAGACGTACAGTTGTCACAGCAACTGGAACTGGTCCAACAAATCATTGTCTTCAACGTGTCACTGGTTTCATCTTCACTTCGTTTCACTTACAGTTATTCATTGTGAAGCCATTGCATGCCTGCTTTATCTTTTGTCTTCACAACATGAATGCATGATCTGTTCGGCTTCATAACTTCTTCCTACCTGATCCTTATTACACTGAAGCTGTTTGTCATTGCGCTTTCACTCTATTGAATACATGACCATGGCTGGCCTAGTGTAATCTAACTTCCGCTGCATAGTAATAGGCATGATCTTCACTGTTTGTCTTCACAACTCTCACTTTTGAAGACTTTCATAAAAATCGCCTATTCACCCCCCCTCTAGTCGATATAACGCACTTTCAATTGGTATCAGAGCTGGGTGCTCCCTTGTTCTGTGTGATTCGGTTTAACCACCTGGAGTTTTAGCTATGTCGACTGCAGGGATAATCAAAGTCTCCGCTGCTTGTCCCGTCTTCGATGGAACTGAATATCCCTACTGGAAGAATAAGATGCGCATGCATCTTGAAGCCATTGACGTCGACCTATGGTATGTCGTCGAAAACGGCGTTCCCAAGGCTGGAGAAGGTGTCACTGCTGCTGATGTCAAGAAGTTCGTTCAACTGGACTCTACTGCCAAGAATATCATCTGTGGTCATCTGACCAAAGGACAGTATGGCCGTGTGAGTGCCTTGAAGACATCCAAACTGGTCTGGGATTGGCTCTCCAAAGTTAATGAAGGCATATCAACCCAGAGAGATCAAAGAATCAGTGTCCTTCGCAATCTCTTCAACCGCTTCAAACGAAATGACAATGAGAATGTCCAGCACACCTTTGATCGGCTCACTGACATCACAAATGAGCTTCAAGCCCTCGGCGCTACTGAGATCACCAAACATGAAATCGTCAAGACGCTGCTGAGATCACTTGATAGTTCGTTTGACATTCTGGCCCTGATGATTCAAGAACGTCCTGATTTCAAGACACTCGATCCGTCTGACATACTTGAGAGGCTCAACACACATGAGTTTCAGCTTTCTGAGAAAAGAGATATCTACGGTCCAAACTATGGGCGAACTCGTGCCTTGAAGGCAAAAGCTGTCTCCTCATCTGAAGAAGAATCTGACTGTAGTTCTGATGATCCTGAAGACATTGGAAGAGAACTTGCAATGCTAGTGAAGAAGCTTCAAAAATTCACCAAGAAGAAAGGCTTCAGAAAATCTTCACGATCAAGCTCAAGGAATGATGAAGCTTCTGCTCATGACTACAAGAAGAAAACATGTCACAAGTGCAAGAAAACTGGGCACTTCATCTCTGAGTGTCCACAGTGGGACAATGAGAATAGAAGGAAGAAGAAGGGCAAGGAATATGATTCTGACGACAAGAAAAAGAAGAAAAACTCAAAGTCTTCTTCCAAGTCTTCATCAAAGTCTTCATCACACAAGAAGAGCTCATCTGGCAAGGCGCATGCGTTTGTAGGCAAGGAGATGGATTCAGAGGAGGAATCCACATCTGAGGAGGCAGAGGTGGAATCTGAGGAGGAGTCTGATTCTGGCATTGCGAGTCTGGCTACAACATACGTCGCCAAGTCCATCTTCAACACTGAAGACAATGATTGCATCACCGACACCGACGCAAATGACAAGAACGACTCCACTCCTACCTACTGCTTCATGGCACGCGGTGCCAAGGTAAACACACGCACCACTCGCTATGAAACATCCAGTGACGATGACTCTGAATGTGATTCAAAACCTAGCTATAAAACACTTGCTAAAATTGCAACTGAACAACAGAAAGCTATGGAACACATTCAAAAACTGTTAGACAGAAGCGATGATCTGTTGGGTGCTGAAATGACTCGATCTGAATCCTTAATTGAAGACATAAAAAACCTTCACGTTAAGTATCAGGAACTTGAAGATCGTCATGATACTCTCTCAACAACTCATGAAAAGCTTTCCTATGACTATCTTCAAAGGAAGCAAGAACTTGAGAAATTGAGGGTGGCTCATGAAGATCTTCAAAAGGAAAACGAGTCACTTCGCGCCGAACAGACCAGTCCCGCTCAGGAAGGATTTGAACCACCATGTCTTAAATGCATTGAGCGTAATAATGCTAATTCTGTTGCTGAATGTTCCACTGCTACTACTGTTCCAATATCTTCAACTGTTGATGTGGCAACTAACCCCTCTGCTGAGGATACCACTGCTATTGCTAATGAGAATGCTAGGTTGAAGACATTGCTTGAAACAGGGATGTACAAAAGTCTGAAAGGGCATCAAACATTATGTGATGTCCTTAAGAAGCAGATTCTGAACCGAAACCCTAGGAAAGAGGGTGTTGGGTTCGTGAGGAAAATCAATGCAGATGGCTCTTACTGGAAACCTGAGCAGTACCCCAAAACTACATGGGTTGCTGCAAAGGAACTTTCAGCAGATCCATCCAATTTATCTGGCTTCACTTGTGCTAACCCAATTATCATTGATGAATCCTTTGATGCAAACTATAAACTGTTTAAGAATCAGAATGGTGAAGTGTTTGCCAGGTACATTGGTACTAACTGCAGGAATGGACCGCCTATGAAGAAGATCTGGGTTCCGAAAAGGTGTCTGGAGAATCTTCCTATGAATGTCATCATGACACCTCACGTGAAGAAGACAAACCTTAGACCAAAGGCTTCATACGGTCCAAATGTTGGGGAACGTAGTAATTTAAAAAAATTTCCTACGCACACGCAAGATC
>NC_053025.1:147647792-147676942 GCF_003073215.2 Triticum urartu
CAAGCGAGTTCACTATAAATGCTAAATTGTTTGTTTTTAGACGAACATACAGAAGGAGAATTGGGGTGTGTGAGATTGGGTGGGGGAGGGGTGTATCCTGGTTCCAACTTTGACAGTCTTAATTGACATGACATTCTAATGTGAAGTTAAGCCTTATAAGGTACTCCCTCCGTCCCAAAATAAGTGTCGCTGATTTAGTACAACTTCAGTACAAAGTTATACTAAATCAGCGACACTTATTTTGGGACGGAGGGAGTAGTAATCAAGCATACGAGACTGAAGAGCAACTTAACTGTTCTAGAAACCTCAAGGTTTGAAAGAAAGAACTGAGTAACATGGTGTTTGGGAGAGGTACATATGACTGACAAATATGGTATAGAAAACAGACAAAGGGACATGTGCATACCAAAAAAAAGGCAAACATCCAAACAAAGGCCAATTGCTTTGGGCACAAACCAAACACACCGTTATCGAGCAATAATACATATATTTCAGACTTACTGTCAAGTAGACAGCTAGTCAAAAATGTATTTGAGAATGGAGTGGGAGAAATGAGGAGACCTTGGATCCTTCCAAATGCTGTGGAAATGGAAATTCGGGATAATAAGAGTAGCATTTAGAAAACCAGCAATAGCAACCGCATTGCATATCTGGAAACAAGAAAAACAGAAGAAAGAGAAGCCCAAGTGAGTAACTTAAGTTACCAGAAAACAAGTATGACGTGAACAAACATAAACTGTCACATATGAAGAACCATTGAGAAAAGGCAACTACCGATGTCCTTTGTTGATTCAAACCACCATTTGCCTCCACATATATGTAGCCATTTGATTCAGGCAAACCTACACAAGTTATGAAAAACTATTAGGCACCAATTTGGTGGTGCTGTGTCTTGCAAACTGAAGAAGACATCCATGTGAATTCTCTAAAACTAACACGCCCGAGTGTTCCAAGTATGTTAAACTTGGTCAGAAAAGTGTATCAGGTTGATGAACAACTAATCTTCATGAGATTTTAACAACCCATCCATGTAAATCATGATTGGTCTCAGAATGTTTTCATGCAGTGATGGTAAGTTTTCGCAGGGAACTCACCACAAAGGAGCTGTGCCTAGATAATGGAAAGAAACAAGATCTGACATGATATTCGCATTTGAAAAACAAGAAGAGGAAACGGTGGTAACAGTGTAACTCCTGACCAACAAATCCGTAAGACATCACAGTTAAGTTCCTCATGATAGAATACAAGAAAGCAGGTCTTCTCTACCATAAATCTGAATGCGTTCGGGGGTTTATCGGCATTTGGAAAAAAAAAACATATCTCAACGGGATTACACCCAAATAAAGAACGAACATATTATCAGGAAGAAAAAACAAAAGGCAGGTATAGATGGCGTACTGTTTGTCAGATTGTGTATGCAAGGTCGCCAGACACCACCTTTGTAGGTTTGCCTCCATACAGTTGCTAACTACAAAAACATGACAAGGTGAGAGAAAGAAGCGTGTATGCAAAATATACATATAGATTGTAAAAAGGTGAGCAAGACAATTATGTGGATCAAGCAACAGAAATATCATAAAACACGTAGAGTGGAATAAACCACAGTCAGATGGCGCACACTCTTCTTCTATTCAATCAGGCAGGTGTATTGAATTCAGAAGCGCGAGAATTCATCCTCCTGTCAAACATCTTGCGGGCATTCAGAGGTTACATTGCTGAACGAACAGATCAGCAACATACCTTGAGCCTGCAGCTAGCAAACCAAGGTGCACTATCTAACTCAAGCAGTCAAGCAGGACTGACTAGATCATATAAGACGCTTGACAAACCGAATCAAGCTTCTGATGATGAGGACCCTTTAGTAGTTTGGGTCATCCACGGGCTGCAACAATCACATGAAGCAGGAAATAGCTAAGGAAAATCCGACAGGTCAGCAACCACTCCACTGCCATTTCAGGCTATTTGAAGGAGACCACAGCTGAATTTGAACTAATCAACTTGGACTAAACTAATCTAAATAGATACTACCAACAACCACTTGCTAATGGCGCGTGGTACACTAACTACATCTGCTAGATCAGTAAATAACTTTTGACACGCCAAGTCAACCAAGCCAGCCCACTTGGTAGTAACAGCGGCACACTTGTTACAGTCACTTAAAACGGCCAAGCATTTGTTTGCGCCCACATTGCAGCCGAAGAAGATCGAAATGCGGCGAGGAAGGGGGCACGGAGGAGAGGAGAGGAGGCGCTGACTAACCGCGTCGGTGGAGTTGTCGGCGTCCATGTCGGGGCGGAGGCGCGCGTACAGCTGGGGGCTGCGGTAGACGGAGCCGGGGGCGGAGCGCGTGATGATCCGCGGCACGACGTCGAGCGGGAGCGAGCCCATGTAGAGCAGCATGGCGGCGACGTAGAGCAGCGGCGCGAAGAGGAAGACGGCCTGCCGCCGCAGCAGCGCGGCGAGCAGCGCCCACGCCGCCCGCCTGGCCGCGGCGCCCCACCCGGCGGCCCCCGCCGCCGCCGCCGCCGCCTCCTGGGACCCCCTCGCCGCGCCGGACTTCCCCGGCGTCCGCCTCCCCGAGCCGCCGCCGCCGCGCACGGGGGACGGGGACGGGGGCGGGGGCGGGGACGGCGTGCCCGGCGCCGCCCCGCCGAAGCTCCCGAGGCGGCTGTACACCTGCTGGCCCTGCATCGGGCCGCCGCAAAGCCGCTGGCCACTCCGGGCGGGCTAGGTTTAGGGCTGGCTGGCTGGCCCCCCGCCGCGCGATCGCGCAATGGGGACGGGAGGGCGGCCGCGCGACCGGGGGGAGGGGAGGCGCGGCGGTGCGCGTCACGGTGCCGTGCGCGGAGGGAGGGGGGGGAGGCGCTCGTGCTGGTGCGCGGCACGTTGGGCGGCCTCGGTCGCACGCGGCGGGCCACTGCACTGCGCGAGCCGAGCTGGAGTCCGGTCGGTCTGGGCTTTTAGAAACCGCCCGTGCTACTTTTCGCGAGAGTCAAACCTCAAACGGAACCAGAAAAGGGGAGGAAAGAGACGGGGCGCGGCGATCTCCAGCCGCATCCGACGGCGCAAAAACTGACCGCGATGAGCTTACGAATCTGCAGTGGTAGAGCGACTCCAACGTCTCTAAAATAACCGCCGTTGGGGCAATAAAAACCACTTCGCCAGTTCTCGCAAATTGACTTGAGGATCCTGTGAAACAGGTCATTTCTCCCTGCTGATTTATGAAAAGATGGCTTCCCCGTATTTTTTTGATGGGATTGGAGCCATCTGAAACTTTCACATGCTACTGCCTAAAACATAGTCGCCTCATAAAATTATGTCGAAAAGTCCCCCTTGCTCGCACTGCAATGATGTCGCGTCGCCGCCACGCACACCACCACCCGCCGCTCCCCTACCTGTGTTGTTAGCCGCCGTTGTCCGCACCCGTCGCTACCTCGCCCCTCACCGCCGTCCGCCACTGCTGACACACCCCTCCGCACCACTCACCAATGTCACTGGCTAGCGGGTCCTAGGGGTTATTTTTTTTGTTTAATTAAAAATAAAGTAAAAATGCACTGAAGGGAAGATGATTTTGAAAATCTTCCCCCAACTTTTACGGCAGGCCAAAAAAACATTTATATGCGAAGTTTTTTAGGGCTGTTGGAGTTGCTCTAAGTAGCATAGCACAAAATCCAATTTTGCTCCCTTTTCTCGTCAAAAAATAATGTAGCACAGACCATCACAAAAAGCACTTTGACAAAAAAATTAGTACGGACCCTTACAAATGCCAGAGTACATCGAAGTCTTCAGAGTGTTGAAGCGTTCTTCCTCCTGCATTCATCGGCGGTGTGTCATACACAATGCTCGTTGTCGCTTCTACGTCTTCGTTTCAACGAAGCAAATTTGTCAAAACCCAAGAGCTCGCCAACATTGAAGTCGTTGATGTTGAAACTAAACTGAGAGGAGAAATTTCAAAGCGTCACGGGCAGCCAGGCGGCGTTCTCCACTGTGCTGGGAAAAGGCGAGCAACAGCTCGGTTCAGTTTCTAACGGAAAAAAAGGGGGAAAGCGTGGAGGAGGAGAAAGCGACTGGTGAGTCAAGGAACGTACTCGCAGCGCGTTTCCGGCGCTTAAACTCGGGCGGTTAAGGTGCGGAGCAGCGAGGGCTAATGGGTTATGCACTGCCACTACGGTGTTTGATTTGGATAGCGATGGTCCGGCTGTGTGGGGGTGGTTGGATTGGAGCCGTGAATAAGTGTGAGACAACGGTGTGCTAATCATGAGCCAAGCCTGTGGATTTGGTGGTGAGGCCGTGCACCGGGGAACAGTGTGCTAAAACTAATCATTAGACGTATTGAAAAAAAAAACTAATCATTAGTCTTTTTTCCCTGAGAAAAGATCAATGATTTTTGCAAAAAGAAAAAGATAATGATTTGGGGGTGAATCCTACGGCCTACGGCGATACGTATAGCTTTTTATCGGAATAAAGCGCATTTTTTTCGGACACAGAGTTTTTCAGCTCAAGCTTTAATGAGCTTGGTGAACAGTAAATTCCGGGGAAAAATCAGGAAATTATGAAATTTTTCTGGAGCAAACACTGACAAAAGTTTTCAGCGCTTACAAAAACTCATCAAAGAATCACATTCGTGGAAGTTGTGGCAAACAAATCAATGCTCCAAAAGTGTTATTTTCGAAAGCATTTTGAAGTGCTGATTTTGCTTTTTTGCTTTTTTTTGTCACGACTTCCACGAATGTGATTTCATGCTGAAACTTTGCAAGCACTTAAAACATTTGTAAGAGTTCAACATACAAAAAAATTGGAATTTTTTTTATTTTTTTTATTTTTTTATGATTTTACTGTTCATCACAAGCTCAAATGAGCTCGGGAGCATAACAAAACTTTCGATTTTCTTTTCTCCTTCCACGCAGCATTTGTGCAACTGATTTTACGTTCACGAGACCATTGCCGCATCCTCATGTCAATTGGCTTGCCTCCAAGAGTCCAATCTCCAAGGCTATTGAACCGTTCGTCGTCGCTTTTTTAGGTGGCCAACGCCTAAAAAACTTTGCCCATAGGCCCGCTGATGATACAAAAGGCAGAATCTTGCTTCTATGGGATAAGAATGTTGTTTTGGTCACCGGTATTTAAATTGGAGTTTACTTCCTTTTCTGCGGCCATGGCTCTCAAGAACTCCACGGACCCAAAAATATTCAAGCTCACTAGGGTCTTTGATCCTACCCGCAACAACCACAAAGATGCATTCTTCCTTGAGCTTAACTCCCAAAAACCTACTCCGGGTACAAAATGGCTTGTAAATGGCAATTTCAATCACATTTATCGCTCCCGACAAGAACCATGCCAATGTGGACCGCAGTCGTCTGGTCTGGTTCCGCAACACTCTCAATACTTGAGAGCTTAAGGAGATCCACCTACAAAACAGAAAGTTCACTTGGAGCAACAGACAAAATCCCACTCTTTGCAAACTCGGTATCTTCTTTTCTAATGATGGTTGGGACATAGATTTCGCGACACACATTCTACATGCCTTTCATCATCACTTTCCGACAGCTGTCCACTTTTGCTTGCTGACAACGATGGACCAAACAAGCCCAAGTCTTTTCGCTTCGAGAACCATTGGATCAAGATGCCCGGTTTCCAAAATGTAGGGAGTGAATCCTGGAACGAACACTCTGCTCATGCTGAGCCATTTCAAAGACTCTTCCACAAGCTAAAGAGAACTAGTCAGAAACTGCGGAAAATGGAGCAAGACCCTGTTTGCAAAATCCAAAGTCCAGTTGCATATGGCCCTGAAGGTTATTATCCATATTGACTTGGCCCAAGAATAACGGGTACTTTCCTCTGATGAGTGGGATCTTCGGAAAAGACTTAAGAGGAAGGTCATTAGCTTGGCAGTGCTGGAAAAGGCTAGAACGTGACAAAGCTCCAGAATCACAAATCTGAAAGAAAGGGGATGCCAACACTCGATATTTTCACCTCCGGGGTCAATCATCGCAGACAGAAAAGATTTATCCAACACCTCAAGCACAACAATGGCTGGGTTATTGAACATGGCTAGAAGGAAAATATTGTGCATCAACACTTCACTAATATTGCTATGAAAGGGCCCCTGCGCAGCATATACATCAACTAGGACATCCTTCCTCCTCCTGGTTGTGATCATCAGAGCCTTGATGAGCCTTTCTTGGAGGAAGAAGTGAAGGTTGTCTTGTTTAATATGTTGGGCTACAAAGTCCCGGGTTCGGATGGGTTCACCGGGGCTTTCTTCATAGCTTGATGGAACACTATCAAAGGTGACATCATGATGGCCATCATCCACTTTGCGAGTCTCCATGCCTCTCATTTTTCGTTGGTTGAACTCCGCAGATGTCGCCCTTGTTCTGAAGAAAGACGACACCGAGGGCATCACCGACTACCGCCCCATTAGTCCTATCCATGTCGTTGCTAAGGTCATTGCCAAATTGATGTCCAACAACCTTTCCCCTCACATGAATGACCTTGTCTCACAAGCTCAAAGTGCATTCACTAAAAGAAGGTCCCTCCATGATAATTTCATGTATGGGCACAACCTCGCGCGGTGACTCCACCGCAAGAAAATCCTGGCACTTCTTTTCAAGCTGGACATCAAAAAAGCATTTGAATCTATGAGCTCAAACTTCCTGCTTGATTTGCTCCAACACCTTGGTTTTCCCCCTCGATTCTGAGGTTGGGTCTCGGCTCTCTTGTCTATGGCTTGTTCGCGTGTTCTGCTCAACGGTGTTCCTGGTACCCCAATAAAGATTGGGTCTGTTTTGAGGTAGGGGGACCCACTCTCCCCTCTTCTCTTTGTGCTTGCCATAGATCCATTACGCCACATCCTTCGAAAGGCTACTGAGCATGGAAAGCTACATCTTGTCGGTGGACAAGCCATGGCTATTAGGGCATCCCTCTACACGGGCGAAGCAACGGTTTTTTTTGCCCCATCAAGGACGGCGTCAAGTTCTTTGTTGACACTTTGAAGCGCTTTGGAGAGTTTACTAGACTGATCAGGAATTGCAACAACAGCCTTGTCGCTCCGATCCTTGTGAAAACATGGACCTCACTGACATCCTCCAACCTTTTCCGGCCAACCTCTCTTCCTTTCCGATGAAATACCTTGGTCTACCTTTGTCGGTCAAGAGACTGAAATGGATCCACTTCCAAGTGGTTGAGGATAAGATTGCTGCCCAGCTTGCCCCTTGGATGGGAAAACATGTAGCTTCCCTTGGAAGGGTTGTGTTGGTTAAATCCATCCATTTACTTCGTGACAACGCTAAATCTTCCGGTCAAAGTGCTGAACAAGATTGATGCTCCAAGGCAGGCGGCGGGGTGCCTCAAGGTAACTACAATGGCAATGCAAGATTAACTGGGATCAAGTGTGCAAATCCAAGCTCCAGGGAGCCATGTTGGGGAACGCAGTAATTTCAAAATTCCTACGCACACGCAAGATCTATCATGGTGATGCATAGCAACGAGAGGGGAAGAGTGTTGTCCATGTACCCTCGTAGACCATAAGCGGAAGCGTTATGACAACGCGGTTGATGTAGTCGAACGTCTTCACGATCCGACCGATCCTAGCACCAAGGTACGACACCTCCGATCTGCACACGTTCAGCTCGGTGACGTCCCGCGAACTCTAGATCCAGCTGAGTGTCGAGGGAGAGTTTCGTCAGCACGACAGTGTGATGACGGTGATGATGAAGCTAGCGAACAGGGCTTCGCCTAAGTGTAAGTGCATCTAGTGCCACCCCTAGTTGGTTTTGGAGTATTGACGACAAACCTAGTTGAGGGACTAATGTGTTTGTGAGAATTGCAGGATAACACAGGTAGAAGTCCCTCATTGATTCGGTTTTACCAGAGATGACCCCTAAAAATGTATGAAGACATTGAAGTCAAAGGTGGTATATGAAGATATTCACATTGAAGACTATGACAAGAGAAGACACGCATATGAAGCCTATGGAGCTCGAAGACTTAGATCTTTCGTAGTTCTTTTTCTTTTGTTTGAGTCATAGGAACCACCGTACTGTTAAGTGGGGTCCAAGAGAACCAGTCAGAATGACTGAAGTGATGCCTAAACCAAAAACCTATGTCTTCGAGTGAAGACTATGAGAGCGAATCTTGTCCAGAGTCGGACAAGTCAGCTTTGCTTGTAGCCCAAGTAAAGTTGCCGTGTGAGTTTGAAATCTGACCGTTGGAACACGTGTCAGTTCCTTAGTGACCCAGGGTCATTTCGGACAAATCAGGTCGGGTTGCCTAGTGGCTATAAATAGCCCACCCCCTACAACCATAAACGGTTGGCTGCTCAGAGTTAGTATACGGCTTTTGTCGTTTGAGAGCAACCCACCTCGAAGCTTTGAGAGAGAATTCCTTGCGAGGATAAAGCCCTAACACACCCAGAGCCAAAGAGTGTTAGGCATCACTTAAGTCTTCCTGTCTGTGTGATCTGAAGACTTATTACACTTGAGGACTGTGAATCCTCCAGCCGGTTAGGCGTCGCGTTCTGAGCATCCAAGAGACATTGTGGATCGCCGGTGAACGAAGTCTGTGAAGGTTTGGGAGTCTACCTTGAAGACTTACCAGAGTGATTGGGCGAGGTCTGTGTGACCTTAGCTCAAGGGGAATACGGTGAGGACTGGGTGTCCTGAGCTGCGTGTTCAGGACTGGGTGTCCGGGACTATGTGTCCTCAGGTTTAAATACCTAGCCGCCCTAACCAGACGTACAGTTGTCACAACACTGGAACTGGTCCAACAAATCATTGTCTTCAACGAGTCACTGGTTTCATCCTTCCCTTCCCTTTACTTACTGTTACTCCTTGTGAAGTCATTGTATGATTGCACTATCTTTTGTCTTCACTGAGTGACTGCGTGTTCTGTTTGGCTTCATAATATCTTCCTACCTGATCCTTACTGCATTGCTGCATTGTGCTTTCTCATTGAATACTTGACTATGGCTTGCCTAGTGTAGTCTACCTTCCGCTGCATGGTAATAGGTTTATTTCTATCGTTTGTCTTCGAAACTTCCATGTTTTGAAGACTTTCATAAAAATCGCCTATTCACCCCCCTCTAGTCGATATAACGCACTTTCAATTGGTATCAGAGCAAGGTACTCCCTTGTTCTGTGTGATTCGGTTTAACCACCTGGAGTTTTAGCTATGTCGACTGCAGGGATAATCAAAGTCTCCGTTGCGTGCCCCGTCTTCGATGGAACTGAATATCCCTACTGGAAGAATAGATGCGCATGCATCTTGAAGCCATTGACGTTCGACCTATGGTATGTCGTCAAGAACGGCGTTCCCAAGGCTGGAGAAGGTGTCACTGCTGCTGATGTCAAGAAGTTCGTTCAACTGGATCTACTGCCAAGAACATCATCTGTGGTCATCTGACCAAAGGACAGTATGGCCGTGTGAGTGCTTTGGAAACATCTAAGCTAGTCTGGGACTGGCTCTCCAAGGTCAACGAAGGCGTCTCAACCCAGAGAGATCAGAGAATCAGTGTCCTTCGCAACCTCTTCAACCGCTTCAAGAGAAATGACAATGAGAATGTCCAGCTCACGTTTGATCGACTCACTGACATCACAAATGAGCTTCAAGCCCTTGCTACTGAGATCACCAAGCATGAAGTCGTCAAGACACTACTGAGATCACTTGACAGTTCGTTTGACACCCTAGCCCTGATGATTCAAGAACGTCCTGATTTCAAGACACTCGATCCGTCTGACATACTTGAGAGGCTCAACACACATGAGTTTCAGCTTTCTGAGAAAAGAGATATCTACGGTCCAAACTATGGGCGAACTCGTGCCTTGAAGGCAAAAGCTGTCTCCTCATCTGAAGAAGAATCTGACAGCAGTTCTGATGATCCTGAAGACATTGGAAGGGAACTTGCTATGCTTGTGAAGAAGTTCCAAAAATTCACCAAGAAGAAAGGCTTCATAAAGTCTTCACGATCAAGCTCAAGGAATGATGAAGCTTCTGCTCATGACTACAAGAAGAAAACATGCCACAAGTGCAAGAAACCTGGGTCCGCAGTGGGACAATGAGAACAAAAAGAAGAAGAAGAGCAAGGAATATGACTCTGACGAAAGAAGAAGAAGAAATACTCAAAGTCTTCTTCCAAGTCTTCCTCAAAGTCTTCATCACACAAGAAGAGCTCATCTGGCAAGGCACGTGCGTTTGTTGGCAAGGAAATGGATTCAGAGGAGGAGTCCGCTTCTGAGGAGGCGGAGGTGGAGTCTGAGGAGGAGTCCGATTCTGGCGTTGCAGTCTGGCTACAGCATACGTTGCCAAGTCCATCTTCAACACTGAAGACAATGACTTCATCACCGACACCGATGCAAATGACAAGGACTACTCCGCTCCTACCTACTGCTTCATGGCACGCGGTGCCAAGGTAAACACACGCACTACTCACTATCAAACATCTAGTGAAGATGATTCTAATTGTGGTTCAAGACCCAGCTACAAAACACTTGCTAAAATTGCAACTGAACAACAGAAAGCCATGGAACATTCAAAAACTGTTAGACAAAAGCGATGATCTGTTAGGCGCTGAAATGACTCGATCTGAGTCCTTAATTGAAGACATAAAAAATCTTCACGTTAAGTATGAGGAACTTGAAAGTCGTCATGAAACGCTCTCAACAACTCATGAAAAGCTTTCCTATGATTATCTTCAAAGGAAGCAAGATCTTGAGAAATTGGAGAGCGCTCATGAAGATCTTCAAAAAGAAAATGAGTCACTTCGCCAAAACAGATCAGTTCCGCTCAGGAAGGATTTGAACCACCATGTCTTAAATGCATTGAGCGTGAAAATGCTACTTCTGTTGCTGAATGTTCTACTGCTGCTACTGTTGCAATATTTCAACTGTTGATTTGGGAACTAACCCCTCTACTGAGGATACCACTGCTATTGCTGATGAGAATGCTAGGTTGAAGACATTGCTTGAAACAGGGATGTACAAAAGTCTCAAAGGGCATCAGACACTGTGATGTCCTCAAAAGACAGATCCTGAACCGAAACCCTAGGAAAGAGGGTGTTGGGTTCGTAAGGAAAATGAATGCTGATGCTCTTACTGGAAACCTGCAGCACCCCAAAACCACATGGGCTTGCTGCAAAGGAACCTTCAGCAGATCCATCCAATCTATTCTGGACTCACTTGTGCTAACCCCATGTTGTCATTGATGAATCCTTTGATGCAAACTATAAACTGTTTAAGAGTCAGAAAGGTGAAGTGTTTGCCAGGTACATTGGTACTAACTGCAGGAATGGACCGCCTATGAAGAAGATCTGGGTTCCGAAAAAGTGTCTGGAGAATCTTCCTGTGAATGTCATCATGACACCCACGTGAAGAAGACAAACCTCAGACCACAGGCTTCATACGGTCCAAAGGCTTCATACAGACAGAGGACTCACCTGAGTCGCACTAACGCAAATGTTTTGCAGGGAAACCATACTCAGGCTATGAATATGAGCGCGGTTCATCAAACCGCCATGTTCATAAGACCAAGAACTATTCTGCTTATTCTTATGAGTACTATTGTCCACCTGCAAGACTTTTTGCTAGGGCTCCAAAGCCAAAGTTCTCAGATGCTGCACTTAGACTTATTGCTTCTAAGCCACCCTTGAAGATGTGGGTGGCTAAGAAAGCTTAACTCTCTTTTGCAGGGAAAGGTCTCCAGCACGAAAACCAAAATCGTCTGACGCTATTGCTGGGGACCTTAAACATCTTGTAGGGCGCAAGATCAAATGCCAATGGTCTTACTATGTACTTCGTTCCTGAATCGCTTGCTACTCTCCCTATTCAGTCCTAATCTGGATCTAAGCTTTCATAACCCACTGGTTCGTCAAATGTTTTTGCTTCACAATTCGTCTTCGTGAAGCCTATCCCCCTAACTGCACTGTAGGGTACGACACCAGCGTCTTCAGAATGGATTATTGATAGTGGGTGTACAAATCACATGACTGGCAAAAGAAGCCTTCTATGGACTCAACCTTACGTCCATCCGACAAGAGCCACATCACATTTGCTGACACTGGTAAAAGTAAGGTATTGGGTCTAGGTAGAGTTGCAATCTCAAGATCAACACATGGATAAAGTCATGCTTGTTGAATCCCTTGGATTCAACTTAATGTCTGTCTCAATGCTTTGCGATTTGAACATGATCGTAATATTTGGAAAATATCGTTGCCTTGTTCTAATGGAATCTGACAAGTCTCTAGTGTTTGAAGGGTATCGGAAAGATGATTTGTACGTGGTAGATTTCTCAGCAGGACCACAAGCTTGCCGTATGTCTTCTAGCAAAAGCTTCAGAATGCTGGCTCTGGCATCGGAGGCTAGGGCATGCTGGCATGAGGAACCTCCCACACCCTTGCAAAGAAGAAGCATGTCATAGGCATCGAGGGCGTCAAGTTCAAGAAAGATCACTTATGCGGTGCCTGTGAAGCAGGAAAGATGACGATGGCCAAACATCCCTCGAAAACAATCATGACAACTACTCGACCCTTCGAACTGCTCCACATGGATCTTTCGGTCCCACTCATTACTCAACTCTTACTACTACTGCTTGTCTCTTTGGCTTTGTCATTGTTGATGATTATTCTAGATATACTTGGGTGCACATAATCCTCTACAAGACTGAAGTGCAGGATGTCTTCAAACACTTCGCCAATCGAGCAATGAACAACTATGGCGCCAATATAAAGCACATCAGAAGTGACAATGGCACTGAATTCAAGAACACTGGCCTTGATACATATCTTGATACCTTGGGCATCACACATGAATTCTCAGCCCCGTACACGCCACAGCAGAATGATCGTCGAACGCAAGAACAGAACACTCATTGAGATGGCCAGAACGATGCTAGATGAATACAAGACTCCAAGAAAATTCTGGCCTGAAGCCATTGATACTGCATGCCATACAATCAATCGTGTTTATCTTCACAAGCTTCTGAACAAGACATCTTATGAGCTCCTTACTGGCAAGAAGCCAAATGTCAGTTACTTCAGAGTATTTGGCGCCAGGTGCTGGATCAAGGATCCACATCACACTTCAAAATTTGCACCAAAAGCACATGAGGGTTTTATGCTTGGATATGGAAAGGATTCGCACTCCTACAGAGTCTTCAATCTCTTTCATTATAAAGTGGTTGAAACAGTGGATGCGGTTTGATGAGACTAACGGTTCACAAAGAGAGCACCTGCCAAATGTGCTAGATGAAGTTCCATCCAGTGAATCAATCAACTTATGGGAACTGGAGAAATCATACCTTCTGAAGCTCAACCTGAAGAGGAACTTATCATCTCCGCACCTGATCAACCTGAAGACAATGCTCAGCCTGAAGACAATCCCTCTAACAATGACAATGATCAGCAAGAGCAAAATCTTCGTCCTGTACATCCTCGTGTTGCAAATGAAGTGCAGATTGAGAGAATAATCGATAGCATCAATGCACCAGGTCCACTCACTCGTTCAAGGGCAACTCAGCTAGCAAATTTCTGTGGGCACTTCGCATTCGTCTCAATAACAGAACCCAAGAAAGTTGAAGAAGCCTTCATGGAACCTGAATGGATTCAAGCTATGCAAGAAGAGCTTCAACAGTTTGAGCTGAATAATGTATGGGAACTGGTTAAGCGTCCTGATCCGAAGCACAACATAATAGGCACCAAATGGATATACCGCAAACAAGCAAGATGAGCATGGTCAAGTTGTCAGAAACAAAGCTCGTCTCGTTGCTCAAGGATATACTCAAGTGGAAGGCATTGACTTCGATGAAACATTTGCTCCTGTGGCTAGACTTGAAGCCATACGCATACTGCTGGCCTATGCAAATCATCATAATACTTCTATATCAAATGGATGTGAAGAGCGCCTTTCTCAATGGCAAGATTGAAGAAGAAGTGTATGTTGCACAACCGCCTGGCTTTGAAATCCAAAACATCCTGACATGGTATACAAGCTCAACAAGGCACTGTATGGCCTCAAACAAGCCCCTAGGGCCTGGTATGACACACTCAAATACTTCCTGAAGAGCAAAGGCTTCATACCCACCTCACTTGCTTTTGCACAAGACATATGCCCGGATCCCCTACCCATATCGCATAGTGTCTGATAAGACTATATTTGGTTGCCCACATATATTGGTACATTATGCTGTCCGGCTGCACCGAAATCAAGATCGGTCACATGGAAGATGGTTCATTGACAGTACGTACTAGATATGCAAAGGAGTCTGAATATACAATAGTACCAATGCTCTCGCGGAGAGCCTGAAGTTCTTCACCGTCTTAATCAAACCACAGCCCGAAACCGCAACGACATCTTCAATATCTTCCAAAAAGCTATCTCAATAATCCTGAGAGAGGTTGAAGCAGCACTGCATATAGGCATTCACGACCGCCAGCTCAACCAAGCATCTTTCCGGCTATGACGACAATGTAAAGAGTTCGATCAAAAGGAGTATATCCCGCTCCATGATAGTGTCTTCCTGTGTTATCTATTGCATCTCTACCAATTATATCATTTATTAACGTGCTCATGTTAGTTGCATCGACTCAAGTCGCTATGCGAACCAAAGTAAGGTCGCATCACTTAGCTGGGATAGCGGAATCTCTTCCCGTTATGGGCACACCCCCAACCTTCTTATTGGATCCCAAAGGCTCAGAGTTTAATCTGTATTCCGGACTATAATGTCTCTATCTCTATTCTATTCTTATCTCTTCTCTGACCGACATCTGTGTATGTTGGTCTCAAGACAGGGTATCTGTTGACTGCTGAGAACTAACTGCAAGAACATTCTACTATGTCGATCTATCTGTCTCTTGCTAGGCATCAAGATCAACAAACACTACCAGACATATTGGCATTCTTGCAAGGCAAGCACGATACTCGATAAACCGAATAATGCGTTGATGTCGTGTCTGATTGCTCTCTCTATAATACCCATCCATCTCCCATCGTCATATGCACGAAATCGAGTCACTCACTGCTCAGAGATCCTCAATTCCATCTCATCCCGTATCCATGTCCACCATGCACGAGCTGTTGGCTCACAGATCACAATTGAGACCCTCCGGCGTGAAGGAGCACGATGTGTTGTGTGCACATACCTGCGGTGTGGGTACGCAATGGAATCTGAATCTAATAGTTCGCTCAACTCCCCACACAGTCTGCGCACAGTTCCGGAAACGACCAGTGTGAGGACTTAATGAGTGCAACACAGAGAAAGGAGCCTTAATAAGCGACACGGCGACACTCTAGGAACTCTAATATAACTGGTGTGTCTGGACTGCGACCGCCACCCATCGATAAAGTATTATGATTCTATCGCTGTTTTACGTGTACTCGATAGATAGTCGCGACGGTCCAGGCATAGTGAATGCAATACTCGAAAGGACACACAGACCATGCGACGATGAGCCTAGAGATAGGACGCGAGACATAAGGCATGTGAGTATGTGGCATGTATAATATTCGCACATGCGTTCGGACCGGCTCACGCGGAATAATTATCGGAGTGCCGGCGGGTTATCGGAACCCCCGAGGAACTAAAGTCAACGGGTGGCCAACCAGTGCGCACATTGCTTGAGAGAAGGAGGGCCTTAGGAGACTGGCACGTCCCCCTGAAGGAGTACGACATAATTGTACTGATTGTCGTGGCGCCCCCTTTCCTGTCCTCTCTCACCTCGCTACTCCTTTCACTCCTCCATAGATCAGGCTAGGAACAAGAGGAATTAACCTACTCACTACGTGAGGCAGAGGAAGTCCTCCACTCGGTTGGCGCCACCCTAAGGACCAGCCCGTCGCCTCCACCGTTTCTCCTATATAGTTACGGGGTAGGTGGCACCACTCTAATCACACAAGTGACAGTACGATGACGGTGCTGGTGCACCCCCACACCAATAATCACCTCGGCACGTATCGTATGCGAGTGCTTAAAGTGAAAGTAGACATGAATATACGACTAGAGGGGGGCAATCAGGCTAGATTTAATATGAAAGTCTGCACGTCAGAAGTTTACCGAGACACGAAAGACGAATACGAATAACCTGATGTATAGCCGATCGCATCCGGAAGGTATGACCAGCTAGGAACAACCTAAGTCAAGCTATTCAAAGTAAGAGGAAGCACAAATGCAAAACGACTGACAACCTATCCAACAAGCTCACCCACGCCAATCCTTATGCACTGCTAGTCAATCGGATTCATGTACGGAAGATCATTATGAAGCCATCAACCAGTGAGACACAGCATGATCAGCCATAGTGAAGACAAAATAATCAGATTCTGAATCAAATACAATCGCACACTTCCCAAGGAGACCAACTGCGTACGCCACCGACTAACAGTAACGTAGAGGACGGAGATCGCAACAGACCAGCCTAGCTCAGCTTGAACGTGACAATCTCAGTTGTTGACCAGTTGCCAAAGTTGATTGGACACGGGCACAATCGGTGACGGGAACATACCAAGCCCCTAGACTCGTGCGCATGATGCTGCGAAGCGTACATTTAGCCAACCACCCCTGAGGACACCTGCCACCTCCTCCGCGAGATGCACCCGAGATCCGAGCCAACTACGTGCGTGCTCAGACACCACAGTCCTCAACCGTATTCCTCCCTTGAGGCTAGCAGGCACTCAACAACAGCGACTGCTCGTTCCTACATCCAACCTCCTTATAGGTCAAGTCATTCAACAGGTACGCGACCTACCACCAATACATCCTTCACAGACTTCGTTTCCATATCCCCGTGATTCCACACCACCCCACCCCTACGGTCTCCCATAGAAGCCACCGTGAAACAGGCATGCTCAGAAACATTGATCACGCCCTACATGAGCTTAGATCAACACTAGTGAGGAGCGACGCAAGCGTTATCAAGCTGTGTAAACCTTAAGTCATTACAGATACACCACAGCACTCACGACAGCATATACGCTAATATGCCCTCTGCATTATTTCTTTGGCTCTTGTGGGTCCCCCTCAGGGCGACTTTCGCTATCTCGTAAGGAGCAGTATCCTCTACTCAAGATATCCGAGGTGGGTTGCTCTCAACGACAAACAAGCCGTACACTGCAACCTTTGCAGCCAGCCAACCGTTATGCGTTGTTAGGCGCGTGAGCGCCTTGGCCGTACCTAGCTCCACGACCACTAGCAACCCGCCTCGCTTTGTCGAACATGAGCCCTCGAGTCACCGATAGCCGCTTATCGCACACGTTGCCCTCCAGCAACCTACCGCGTCACGATCTTCTGTCAACATACTCACGACGCAACTTTTACCTTGGGCACAAGCAACGCAAATCTGACGCGCGACCTCCTGGCGAGACTCAAGATTTGTCCTCATACTCTCTCGCCCGTCTGACAGCACCAATACAGTTGTTGTTCTCGTGCAGTTCTCCTAAATCATCTGAATGTCTTGAGCCCCACCATTCAGCAACAGGATCAAAAGCTTCGCTTCAGTGAGCTCCCTACAACGTGTCACAGCGATGCGCGAAGAAGAGATGCTATCGAAATCGAATCTCTCCGCGTCCAGTGAGTCAACATCTAAATCTCGTGTCATCCTCTGTCCACACGTCTTTCAATGCTCTAATATCTATCCTTATAGCTCACCTATCGTACATCAATCTCTTCATACATCCACTTCGAGCTCATCTCTGGTAAGAAAACTCTGACAATCATATCTACGAGCAGACCTTACAACGTATCGCTGAATGTTATCCTGCATATTCTCTCATATCAACATACGACGAGACTTAGGACCCTCAAATCTCAGAGTAATTGTACATTCCTCTACCCAAAACTATCAACTTAGCTTCCACCAAAGGAGATTAGAATCTCACTGTAAATCAGGTGCTATAGGATTCGTAACGCAACAATATCTATGAGTACTCCACACCACATCTCTTTCTGTTGATATGCTAAGGAGTGTACCATAACTAGTTGAAGTTTTCCAGACACAATGTGAATGAGTATCAGAAATGCTATCTCAGCTATAAAGCGAATTTGATCTTTCATCATAAGCTTCAAGCAAAGCCTCCCCCTAGAAAGTGATCAGGAGTGTGGACCATTCATTGTCACACTTCTGTGGTCTCTCGACCATCACGAAATGCATCACTGGAGCGTGTGCATTGCTGGCAACATATCCGTTATCAACCTTAGTCGCATGACTCAAGATGTACTACATATACCTGTCACCAGGTATGTTTAACGCTCATATGGTACCTGCGGACTAATAGGTTACATTATGCAGGAACGATAAATTGCTCTGTCAATCCCACAACATGATAATATGTGAGAACGACAATAAGTATAAGTCGTTGCGCACACGAAACATTACTACCTGCATCAGCTATTCCCAAGAAATGATCAGAGATTAGCCACCGAAGACCGGAAACCACCCGATGTATTAGAGTTCACAACTCAACAGAACACAGAAATGTTATCAAGAACGAGATTGGCAAAGACACAAACTGCTAGAAAAAAATATCACAGTCACCCCGCGTCTTGACGTAACTAGACATATACCGCGTGATCGTCTTCTACGCCGCTATTTGTCAGTAGGACCAAAAAAGTTTCAAGGACCAGAGAGACTTCTAACTCACGTTCCCAATGCAAAAGAGCCGAGGACGCTAGCCGGCCAGAAGGGTCGTGGTGAGTGTGTACGGCCAGTCACCAGCAAGACAAGAGACTGCCTCGTGAGAACAAGAAGTTACGTCAATGCACTGCGCTCAGGCCAATGGAACCTCTACTGTGGCAGCTAGCAGAAGAGAAGTCGCATCGTCTTATCCTCAAGTCAACTCTGCCAATACTCAGCAATGATGCAGCAAGGTACAAGCAACTCAAATCATCAAGAGATGAGAAAGTGTCTGCGCAGCACTAATCCCTGAGGAGTGTGAGAGCTATCATATACTTGACGCTCAGCAACACCATCCTCTTGAAAGTCATTCTTCCGAACACAATCGCAAGCGTCAGCCCTTCCAACTGGCGCGCAGAGAATTCATCCGCACAAAGCTTCAATGTGTGCCAAGATCGATCACGCGAGAATTAACATCACAGAGGGCTTCTGCCATTTGAGATTCAGCCAGTAGCATTGATGCCACCTATTCATGTTAATTTACCTGCTGAAAGACCACAAAAGAAGCTCCTTGGTACATTGCAACCGAGGTGCGGACTATCTGAGCGTCGCTGGAAGAGACCTTGTTCACATGTGAGTTGCACAATTCATCAGTGCCACGAACAGGATGCCCGAATGTCGGACGTGAGCTACACGCTCGATACACAGCCAGGCCAAAGAAGTACACAGACGAGCGAAATCGCTTCAACTGCCCTTCCATGTTCTGAGAGCCACAACAATTCTGAGATCTCCGTGCATTGCTTGATCTATGACGTAATAGACTACACCCATATAGATAGACCCGCTTGAAGACTAACTCATATTTCTCCCCCTTTCATCAATATGAAAAAATATTGAATATTCGAATGAGCACTCGTCTCGATCTCCCCATCCCCGCACCACCCCACGCCGCCCACCCCCCCCCCCCCCCCCCCCCCCCCCCCCCCCCCCCCCCCCCCCCCCCCCCCCCCCCCCCCCCCCCCCCCCCCCCCCCCCCCCCCCCCCCCCCCCCCCCCCCCCCCCCCCCCCCCCCCCCCCCCCCCCCCCCCCCCCCCCCCCCCCCCCCCCCCCCCCCCCCCCCCCCCCCCCCCCCCCCCCCCCCCCCCCCCCCCCCCCCCCCCCCCCCCCCCCCCCCCCCCCCCCCCCCCCCCCCCCAACCACCCAGATCAGCAGCAACTGACTGCCCAACATGGGCGACCCACAAGAGAGAAGATCCTGTTGCCATTGAACCATATATTCCATGAATCCATATCTGCTATCAACAGAACCAGACCAAGTCTTCTACTGCACTCCTTCCAAGGACTGCTAGGAGCATGCAAGGCCCAGTGTCATCTCTGACTGTGCGCCACAGAGCAAGTATCGTTCTCTGAATTGATGTGCGAAATAACGTAGTCGGAGCAGCATAACTCCTAGGCATCTTTACAAGAATCTACATAGAACTAAGCAATTTGGAACTATGCCCTAGCATCCTTTGAGCAACGTCGGTAATTCGGTCATGCACATACGGCATGGCGGGACTCATGTTAGTTTCAGACCTACGAGAGTATGCATACCTACAGCTTCACTGATGAAGAGTTGACAGCCAGAATGTTCGTAGAGATCGCGGGAGTGGGACAGAAGTGAGCTCTGATGTAGGCTCTGGGCCTCGATGATGTGAACGTTTCTCCGTTCATCCATCCCAGGCACCCACCGTCTCGGATCTGTACTTATTACCCCGGAGAATGTAAAGATGTGGCATAGATATGGGCAGCCAGACTCAATCCCATTCCAATGCCTATTGCGGTCAGTGGACGAATGGCGAGCCAATCCAAGCCGTACTGTTGATAGCAACTCCAGAGCTCTTCTAGACAGCGCAAGAGCCATTATCTGCTCAATGCTCAAGACCTGTGTGTCCGGAACATGCCGAGACTATTTATAGAATCCAGCGAGTGAAGTAGCTCGCTCGGATAGCTGCAGAAAGCGATCAGATAGAGAGTTTGGTTCCCTTGAGTAGGCGATTCTGTCGATCATTGAAGGGATGTGTTATCTCATCGTAGAAAGCCAGAGTTCATAATGGAAGGACTCCACGTGTCGGTTGGATAAGGACGAGGACTAGGGTAACCATGGCGAATCTAATCCGGTATTGAGCTTCGCCCTGAAGCCTAGGTCGTGTCAAATGATGTCACCTGGGGACCGACAGGACAGAAACAGAAGCCGCGGGGATACAGTAAGGCTTCAGCCGAGTCTTACGGATAAACTTATTCCGGTGGAGTCCCCAGGCTGCCACATAATAGCAGCGTCCGTCACACCATGCACTGCCGTCACAAGTGCCTGGCCGAGTGGTGGCCTGGTGGTTGTCCAGCCTCAAGATATTAGCACCTCCCAGCTTGACTGGAGAAGCGCGAGGTCAGTCCACATATCACCAGTTCTCGTCGCAGGAACACAATACTGCTGACATACAGTGCACGGGGTAGTAAGGAGTTGCTAGGGTTTCTCTCATCGGCTGATGCAAGCCGCACTGTCTGCAGGCAGTTTATAGCTTCACTCAGACTGGACGGCACCTTTGTCCTTGCAGAAGCACGCGAATAACCTACTGAACGCACGCCCTGTAAGAGTTGTTTGGCTGCGGCCTCAAGTCTTCTGTTCTGTGCGACGAATCAGCCCATGAGCATCGCCTGTGCAGATGGCGTCAGAGGGACCATGCTGATGAGTATCATCTCTGCAGAGCCACAGGAAGGACTGCGCACCATTCTTTCCCTAAACATGGTCCTGAAGGAAGAACCAAATATCCCTTCAAGCAGCGAGTGCGAGCGGCACTACCCTAGAATTAGTCCTGCGCGAAGAACAGATTCTTCCCGAGCATGCGTCATTCCGCAACACCTCTGTCTGTAAAGACTCCAACCCGGAACTGAAAGCTCATGGATTGCGATAGAAGTCTTCTGAGCTGTCTCCAGCGCTCAAGGACGAAACCCTGAAACTGAGTCTTAAGAACCTGCTCTCGTCTAGAAGGCCCGCCCTCATCTTATATACTTGCGCTCCGCTACCTGCTGTCTTGGACGAAGGAAGAAGGGCAGTGGATATGAAGCTTCAGGATGTCTCGCGTGCTCTCACCACCGCTGACTTCAGCGGCGGCTCAGCTGAGAACCTGCAGAAAGCCAGAGTTCACAATCATATCTTCGTACACTGCATCTGGAAGAACATCCATTGTGGGCTGAAGGCCTCTCTACTTTCCCGCACCCCCAAGAGAAAGAAGACCCGAAAGCTAAGATGAGCTACAGAGTCAGAGGCCGAACTGAGGAGCCACATGCGATAGCGGGCAATCGACCATGACCATACTCAATCCACCTTGGTGCTAGGATCAGCCGTATCGGGCTTCTTCTTCTTCTTTGCAGCCATCCTGGGGTCGATGCCAGGACGCCCAAGGGCCTTGCGCTTCTCAGCCTCATTGTAGGCTTGTACACACCTGTCAGCCAGAACCTTCATGCGCTCACGAGAACCCTGAGCTTCTGCACGTTTCGTGAGAAAAGGCTTCCTTGAGCTCGTGCAGCATAATCTTGAAGTTCTTCACTTCTTGCACGCTGAGCTTGGCCATATGCTTCTTGAACTGAGATTTCTCAAAGTCAATCTTCTGCTTCAGTTCAACAACGCGCTGGGCGATAGCTAAGCTCTGAAGCAATGGCGCCATGGAAGGCGACACTGAGGCCAATGGGAAGTTGCACATCATCGAAGCTGATGTTGGGCGTGTCAAACCATTCATCAATGAAGTTGTGGATGATGGCCCACGTCAAAGAGAGGCAGATTATTGAAGATTTCTGCTTCTTTTTTGCTCTTGATGAGTTGCTCAAGAGCGTCATCTGCAAGATCTTCATCACTTGACAGATCAATGGCATCATTGCGCAGAATGGCAGCAGCTGTTAGCTCTTGGCCGGTGTGTGGCAGAGACATCTTGACCTTCTGGGGCTTGGAGATGCGTGACAAATCTTCAGACTGCACACTGTCTTCAGGAGGTGCAGTTGCCAGTGGCTTCGCCCG
Source organism: Triticum urartu (assembly GCF_003073215.2). NCBI lineage: Eukaryota > Viridiplantae > Streptophyta > Magnoliopsida > Poales > Poaceae > Triticum > Triticum urartu. Next base: position 147,670,438 of record NC_053025.1, read on the forward strand.
TGAGATTTTTGGTGCAGAGGCAGGCTTTGAAGCTTTTGGCTGCTTCAGCTTCTTTGGCTTCGGCGCTGCAGGCGTCATCTGATTCAGCGTCATCTGCAGGCTCATTCACGGCTGTCCCTTGAACCAAGATATGGGTGATGAGACCTTCAAGGTTGTAGAAAGGACCGACGACATTGGGTTCTGCATCACGTGTGCCGTCAGCCCTTGGAGCAGAAGGACCAGGGTTGAAGTCTAGTCCCAATGTCTTCTTGTTCTGCTTTGCTGAGTTCTGGGCAAACTGGAAGTTGCGCTTGAACAGAATGTCGTCACGACACCATAGCAGTGACGATGGGTCAGCATCCGCAGGCTGTGGTCCACGGACCATGCAGGGATAGAAGCCTTGTTCAATGGCTTCATCTCTGGTCCTGGGTTGAAGATTTTTGTAGAGGATGTCTCCCCATGGTCGCTTGATGGCATTCTTTTCAGCATATTCCTTGTCACAAATCTGTACTTGAACCACTGTTCTGCCCAATAGCGTCGAATCCATTGGATTCGTGTCTTGCGCTGATTGTAATCCTCTTCAGGATCTGTCTTGTACAGCTCTGAGAGGTCATCGGGCAGATCTCTTGATTTCTCCTACGCTTTCTGCCACCCTTCCTTGCTGATTTCTCTGAAGCCATGAACTTTAAACTGAAAGGCTTCAATACGTTCAAAGGCTTCAAAGGCTTTCGCTTGCTGGACAAACAAGAACTGGCTTCGGGAGAATTTATGTGATACTGTAAGAATTCTGCAAATGAATGCAGACTATGAGAACCAAGGGATTCTCCCACGGACATGTACCTGTGACAGCATTAAGGTGCGAGGGAAGGGGAAAGAGGTCATATGCATTCAGAAGATTTTGAAGATAATCAGTTTAGAAGACATTGACCTCATCGTGCGAAGACATTCACTCATAGATAAGGAGTTGGTTCCAGATTTGTACGAATCCAGAGATCAGTACAAGTGAGGAATCTAACTACTTTGTGAAGCATAAGTGAATATACTAGGCATGTTATGAGATGCAGTATGAAAGAGATCCAACTTGTGTGAATAGAAACTGCTTGTGGTAGAAAGTGACAAAGCTATAGGATCAAGGGGCCGTAAAAAGGAAGTTTTATTTACCACACGAAGAACTGCTAGACGGAGTGGAAGAGGAGGCCGAGCAGTTCGATCTTCCGTGCCCTAACTTGGCGACGGAGGACACCTACGGCGACGGCGGAGAGGACGATGTCCGCGGTCGGCGTGAAGACGGCGTCGGAGAGGTTGCGGCAGCGAAGCGCTTCGTCGCCGGCGTCGTCGAGGGCTAGCGGTGGCGCTAGGGTTCGTGCGAGAGTGGAAGAAGAGATAATGACTGTGGTGAGGCGTGTATTTATAGGTACAGGGGCGGCACTGCGTTATTACACAGGTGCCCCTGGCGATTCACATCTGATGGGCACGTGGCCGTCATGCAGCATATCGGGGGTTGTTCCACGTCCCACGCACGCCTGGATTGTCGGGTGGTCGTTCCCACTTCTCCGGGTTTCAGGTGAAGGAATGAGCATTGAAAACGGACTTAATGTTTGTCTCTGTATCTTCTGCTGACAAGGACGCAGAGAAGACATTCGACAGTTTCAATAGAATGCATATGATTTGGAGAGATAGAGTTTGAGATAGAAAGCATAGAGAGGTTAGGGTCCGATCACATTCACTTAGTTCAAAAGATTCAACAAGAAGACATAGCTATAAGTGAATGCTGTAGAGGACAGAACACTAGTATATATATATATATAATCAACATAGTGAAGATAATCATGAAGACATGTTGAGATTGAAGCCAAACCAAATGTGAAGACATAGCAAATGTAACACCATGAGTGAAACACTTCAAACAGAAATTTGGTGGTGGCGTTACCCACCGTATAGGAAGTATTAGACCCAGACACGGCGCACAATTATCGTGGCGCTCCGAAGTCAAATTCCACATTAATGTATTCACACTTAGAATGTATGTCTTCATTGATTGAAGATATACTTTTCTTCGTGTGTTGCACATCTAAGTCATCAATATGCATAAGTGTTAGGATGTGTGCCTGATCACAGGACATTTGAGGATTCCAAGATATTTAGCTCACACCGTAACTTGCAAAATCTCTTCTCATCCAAGGGCTTGGTGAAGATATCTGCCAATTGCTCTTCAGTGTTGACGTGTATGATATCAATATCTTCCTTCACAACATGATCTCTGAGAAAGTGATGACGAATTTCAATGTGCTTTGTCTTCGAGTGCTGAACTGGGTTGTTGGCAATCTTGATGGCGCTTTCGTTGTCGCAGTAGAGTGGCACTTGCTTCAGATGAATGCCATAGTCCTTGAGTGTTTGCTTCATCCACAGAAGCTGAGCGCAGCAAGATCCAGCAGCAATGTATTCAGATTCAGCAGTGGAGAGAGATACACAGTTCTGCTTCTTTGAAGACCAACATACAAGTGATCGTCCCAGAAAATGACATGTGCCTGATGTAGACTTGCGATCCACCTTGTCACCAGCATAATCAGCATCCGAGAATCCAACCAGATCAAACTCTGAGCCCTTTGGATACCATAATCCTAGAGTTGGGGTGTGAGCCAAATATCGAAGAATTCGCTTCACAGCTAAGTGATGCGACTCCTTTGGTGCCGCTTGAAATCGAGCACACATGCAAACACTAAGCATAATATCTGGCCTAGATGCACATAGATAAAGCAAAGAACCAATCATGGAGCGGTATACCTTTTGATCGAACTCTTTACCATTGTCGTCAGGACCCAGATGATGCTTTGGCTGGCATTGGCGTCGTGAAGCCTTTGCAGTCTTGCATACCAAACTTCTTCAGGCAATCTTTGAGATACTTCTCTTGAGATATGAAGATGTCGTTGCGTTGCTGTCGTATTTGAAGACCGAGGAAGAACTTCAGCTCTCCCATCATGGACATCTGATATTGCTCTTGCATCATATATCCAAACTCTTCACTGTACTTCTGATTGGTGCAGCCGAAGATAATGTCATCCACATATATTTGGCACACAAACAGTTCACCATCATATGTCTTCGTGAAGAGAGTGGGGTCTAGGGAACCAGGTATGAAGCCTTTGCTCTTCAGGAAGTATTTGAGTGTGTCATACCAGGCCCGAGGGGCTTGTTTGAGGCCATACAGTGCCTTGTTGAGCTTGTATACCATGTCAGGATGTTTTGGATCTTCAAAGCCAGGTGGTTGTGCAACATACACTTCTTCTTCAATCTTGCCATTGAGAAAGGCGCTCTTCACATCCATTTGATATAGAAGTATGTATGATGATTTGCATAGGCCAGCAGTATGCGTATGGCTTCAAGTCGAGCCACGGGAGCAAATGTTTCATCGAAGTCAATCCCTTCCACTTGAGTATATCCTTGAGCAACGAGACGAGCTTTGTTTCTGACAACTTGACCATGCTCATCTTGCTTGTTGCGGTATATCCATTTGGTGCCTATTATGTTGTGCTTCCGAGGATCAGGACGCTTAACCAGTTCCCATACATTATTCAGCTCAAACTGTTGAAGCTCTTCTTGCATAGCTTGAATCCATTCAGGTTCCATGAAGGCTTCTTCAACTTTCTTGGGTTCTGTTATTGAGACGAATGCGAAGTGCCCACAGAAATTTGCTAGCTGATGCCCTTGAACGAGTGAGTGACCGGGTGCATTGATGCTATCAATTATTCTCCAATCTCACTTCACTGGCAACAGCGAGGATGTACAGGACGAAGATTTTGCTCTTGCTGATCATTGTCGTTGTTAGAGGGATTGTCTTCAGGCTGAGCATTGTCTTCAGGTTGATCAGGTGCGGAGATGATGAGTTCCTCTTCAGGTTGAGCTTCAGAGGGCATGATTTCTCCAGTTCCCATCAGCTTGATTGATTCGCTGGATGGAACTTCATCTAGCACATTTGGCAGGTGTTCTCTTTGTGAACCGTTAGTCTCATCAAATCGCACATCCACTGTTTCAACCACTTTATAATGAAAGAGATTGAAGACTCTGTAGGAGTGCGAATCCTTTCCATATCCAAGCATAAAACCCTCATGTGCTTTTGGTGCAAATTTTGAAGTGTGATGTGGATCCTTGATCCAGCACCTGGCGCCAAATACTCTGAAGTAACTGACATTTGGCTTCTTGCCAGTAAGGAGCTCATAAGATGTCTTGTTCAGAAGCTTGTGAAGATAAACACGATTGATTGTATGGCATGCAGTATCAATGGCTTCAGGCCAGAATTTTCTTGGGGTCTTGTATTCATCTAGCATCGTTCTGGCCATCTCAATGAGTGTTCTGTTCTTGCGTTCGACGACGCCATTCTGCTGTGGCGTGTACGGGGCTGAGAATTCATGTGTGATGCCCAAGGTATCAAGATATGTATCAAGGCCAGTGTTCTTGAATTCAGTGCCATTGTCACTTCTGATGTGCTTTATCTTGGCGCCATAATTGTTCATTGCTCGATTGGCGAAGCGTCTGAAGACATCCTGCACTTCAGTCTTGTAGAGGATTATGTGCACCCAAGTATATCTAGAATAATCATCAACAATAACAAAGCCATAGAGGCAAGCAGTAGTAGTAAGAGTTGAGTAATGAGTGGGACCGAAAAGATCCATGTGGAGCAGTTCGAAGGGTCGAGTGGTTGTCATGATTGTCTTCGAGGGATGTTTGGCCCTCGTCATCTTCCCTGCTTCACAGGCACCGCATAAGTGATCTTTCTTGAACTTGACGCCCTCGATGCCTATGACATGCTTCTTCTTTGCAAGGGTGTGGAGGTTCCTCATGCCAGCATGCCCTAGCCTCCGATGCCAGAGCCAGCATTCTGAAGCTTTTGCTAGAAGACATACGGCAAGCTGTGGTCCTGCTGAGAAATCTACCACGTACAAATCATCTTTCCGATACCCTTCAAACACTAGAGACTTGTCAGATTCCATTAGAACAAGGCAGCGATATTTTCCAAATATTACGATCATGTTCAAATCGCAAAGCATTGAGACAGACATTAAGTTGAAGCCAAGGGATTCAACAAGCATGACTTTATCCATGTGTTGATCCTTTGAGATTGCAACTCTACCTAGACCCAATACCTTACTTTTACCAGTGTCAGCAAATGTGATGTGACTCTTGTTGGATGGACGTAAGGTTGAGTCCATAAGAAGGCTTCTTTTGCCAGTCATGTGATTGGTACACCCACTATCAATAATCCATTCTGAAGACGCTGGTGTCGTACCCTACAGTGCAGTTAGGGGGATAGGCTTCACGAAGAGAATTGTGAAGCAAAAACATTTGACGAACCAGTGGGTTATGAAAGCTTAGATCCAGATTAGGACTAATAGGGAGAGTAGCAAGCGATTCAGGAATGAAGTACATAGTAAGACCATTCGGGCATTTGATCTTGCGCCCTACAAGATGTTTAAGGTCCCCAGCAATAGCGTCAGACGATTTTGGTTTTCTGCTGGAGACCTTTCCCTGCAAAAGAGAGTTAAGCTTTCTTAGCCACCCACATCTTCAAGGGTGGCTTAGAAGCAATAAGTCTAAGTGCAAGCATCTGAGAACTTTGGCTTTGGAGCCCTAGCAAAAAGTCTTGCAGGTGGACAATAGTACTCATAAGAATAAGCAGAATAGTTCTTGGTCTTATGAACATGGCGGTTTGATGAACCGCGCTCATATTCATAGGCCTGAGTATGGTTTCCCTGCAAAACATTTGCGTTAGTGCGACTCAGGTGAGTCCTCTGTCTGTATGAAGCCTTTGGACCGTATGAAGCCTGTGGTCTGAGGTTTGTCTTCTTCACGTGTGGTGTCATGATGACATTCACAGGAAGATTCTCCAGACACTTTTTCGGAACCCAGATCTTCTTCATAGGCGGTCCATTCCTGCAGTTAGTACCAATGTACCTGGCAAACACTTCACCATTCTGATTCTTAAACAGTTTATAGTTTGCATCAAAGGATTCATCAATGACAATGGGGTTAGCACAAGTGAAGCCAGATAGATTGGATGGATCTGCTGAAGGTTCCTTTGCAGCAACCCATGTGGTTTTGGGGTACTGCTCAGGTTTCCAGTAAGAGCCATCAGCATTCATTTTCCTTACGAACCCAACACCCTCTTTCCTAGGGTTTCGGTTCAGGATCTGCCTTTTGAGGACATCACATAGTGTCTGATGCCCTTTGAGACTTTTGTACATCCCTGTTTCAAGCAATGTCTTCAACCTAGCATTCTCATCAGCAATAGCAGTGGTATCCTCAGCAGAGGGGTTAGTTCCCACATCAACAGTTGAAGATATTGCAACAGTAGCAGCAGTAGAACATTCAGCAACAGAAGTAGCATTATCACGCTCAATGCATTTAAGACATGGTGGTTCAAATCCTTCCTGAGCGGAACTGATCTGTTCGGCGCGAAGTGACTCGTTTTCTTTTTGAAGATCTTCATGAGCCGCTCTCAATTTCTCAAGATCTTGCTTCCTTTGAAGAT
>NC_053025.1:147677942-147688891 GCF_003073215.2 Triticum urartu
GGCAGAGGCCTAGCGTGCCTCTTTCGATCTGTATCCCAGTTTGTGCTAGCCTTCTTAAGGAAAACTTGTTTACTTATGTCTGTACTCAGATATTGCTGCTTCCGCTGACTCGTCTATGATCAAGCAATTGTGTTCGAGCCCTCGAGGCCCCTGGCTTGTATATGATGCTTGTATGACTTATTTTATTTTAGAGTTGTGTTGTGATATCTTCCCGTGAGTCCCTGATCTTGATCGTACACGTTTGCATGTATGATTAGTGTACGATTGAATCGGGGGCGTTCACAAGTTGGTATCAGAGCCGACTGCCTGTAGGAATCCCCCTTCCACACTCCTTGGCCGAAGTCGAGTCTAGACATTGCAAAAACTTTTACTAACATGGTTGTGTGTCTTACGGGCCCACGTCACCATTGGGTGGTACTAGGATCTTTTACTCCTCGATCTTTACTCTGGGACTCTGAACTCTCTTCTACTCGGGTTAAATGAATTTACTAACTCTAACACTAGGATCCCGTGCCTACATTCACCCCAAAGTTGGATAAGCCATAGTTATTCCTTAGAATAGTATTTTGAACAATACTCACACTGTCATTTGACTCCTTTGAAACATCTTTGCTTTCAGATGGAACCCATGAGGCAGGTCGTGCGCCACACGACGGACATGGGTGTCCCAGGTTCACCTGCTGTGCTAGCTGAGATGATGACCTATCTGGGTTATCGCTGGCACCCTGAGTACACCATCTATGAGGAGTACCAGGAATTTAACCAGGAGCAATATCGTGCCATCGTACACCTCTACTCTCGGGAGTATGACTCCACTACTGTGCTACGCACTGCTCATGGTGTTGGAGTGACCATCGATATGGCAGTTCATGATGTTGCTTATGCTGCCCTGACACGTCTTCGTGGAGAGTATCGGGAGCTGGACACCTCCCCTTTCAGGCACATTGCTATCGCATTCGATGTTGGTGCGGAGGGATACTACACTGCTGCCTACTCCACCATCACTCGAGAGCCCTTCTACCATCAGAACCTGGTTCTGCATGCTAATGGGCCGGATCGAGCTAACCGAGCTCTCCGCCACGAGTTGTACACCACCCGTCTGCACCTTTACCATGCTCTGGCGCTGTTGCACCCCTTAGTTCAATCTGGTGGGCTGTCGCGATCTGCAGTCTACCCAGCCAGGACCATGATGCCCCAGGGTGTCGACTGACCAGATGTGGGAGGCTACTCTCCCGCACTTGGTCCTCTTCTGCCACCTGAGCGTCGGGTTCTGCACCAGAGTATCCGCGGACCCCAGGTTGCTGACGTGGAGTTCCCGATGCGACACTACCAGCTGTCAGGCTACACCTACCTCCACAGTTCCTCCTGGGACTGATGTAGTCTTGCTTGTTAGTGTCAGATGCATTCGCCGCGAGCCTGCGTGCCGCCTATGATGTCTTTATTCTATGTACTGAACTCTGTGTACCGAACTCTATGCATGATCCCTTTTGTAAGATATGCCAACTACTATGTAGTATCTATCGTGCTCCTTTGATTATGCATGTTTCATCATGAATGATTCTTGTCCTTGCAAATTTCTCAATGCTGAACTACCCTTGTTAAATTTTAGCAGGATGGTTAGACCAGGTGGTCGAGGTTATGGTGGCCATGCCCCACCACCGCCTGAGTACATGGCTGGTATGATCTAACAGTTCGAGCTGAACCGACAGTTCATGGAAAATATGATGGCTCAGTTCCCTCACCTTAATGTGAACCAGCAGCCAGCCCAAGTGACTCTGCAGGATTTCATGTGCCTCAACCCAACTGTGTACCGTAGCTCAACTCAGCCTCTGGATGCTGATGACTGGCTCCGTGACATCACCTATGAGATGGAGTCTACTGATGTAGCCCCTGCCAGCTATGTCACCTTTGCTTCCTTCTTCCTGAAGGGACCTGCAGCTCAATGGTGGGACAGCCACAGGCGTACTCTGCCAGCTGGAACAATCATCACCTGGCCAGACTTCCAAGCTGCTTTTCGTGCCCGCTTCATTCCTTAGGGAGTCATGGACTGGAAGAAGTATGAGTTTCGCAACCTCACCTAGGGCAACAAAATTGTTGAAGCTTATCAGCGGGAGTTTCTGGACTTGTCCCGCTGTCGGTGTCAAAACCGGCGGATCTCGGGTAGGGGGTCCCGAACTGTGCGTCTAGGCCGGATGGTAACAGGAGGCAAGGAACACGATGTTTTACCCAGGTTCGGGCCCTCTTGATGGAGGTAAAACCCTACGTCCTGCTTGATTAATATTGATGATATGGATAGTACAAGAGTAGATCTACCACGAGATCAAGGAGGCTAAACCCTAGAAGCTAGCCTATGGTATGATTGTTGTATGATGAAGTTGTCCTACGGATTAAAACCCTCCGGTTTATATACACATCGGAGAGGGTTAGGGTTACACAAAGTCGGTTATAATGGTAGGAGATCTTGAATATCCACATCGCCAAGCTTGCCTTCCACGCCAAGGAAAGTCCCATCCGGACACGGGACGAAGTCTTCAATCTTGTATCTTCATAGTCCTGGAGTCTGGCTGAAGGTATAGTCCGGCTACCCGAACACCCCCTAATCCAGGACTCCCTCAGTAGCCCCTGAACCAGGCTTCAATGATGACGAGTCCGGCGCGCGGATTATCTTCGGCATTGCAAGGCGGGTTCCTCCTCCAAATTCTTCATAAAAGTTTGTAAACACCAAGAGTAATGTCCGGCTCTGCAAAATAAGTTTCCACGTATTGCCAGAGAGAGAATAATATTAACACAAATCTAATCCGCTGACGTACTCCGCAACGTGACATCACACTACGGCCAAGCCTTTATTTGAATCGTTTTCACTTCTCCACCTCAGCGTGTTTTGCGAGGCGGTTTCCTTGGCACGTCTTGTCAAAGCAGAGATCGTGTCCCCTTTATTTACGGGATTCTCATCAATACGGACGTGGGTAACCCAATCGTGCCCGTTAGCATGTCTTCTCGATTAAAGGCGAGTCCCAAACGGTTACGGGGAGGGCTCCTGGTATTCAACCTCTTATAAAGAGACCAAGGCCTTACTCCTTTTCTCCAATCTCAAACAAGTCCGCCCGTCGCCTCGAGTTCCAACACCCTAGGCTCCAGATTCCAGGCGCTTCGAACCTTCGACAATGTCCGTTTCCGACCTTCAAGGCCGATGAATTCCCTCCTCCGTCACGGAGGAGGACGTGCTAAAGTTGAGAGAGGCTAAGTTCTTGACCGGCGAAATTTCGCATAGGTTGCCTGCTCAAAGGCAAGCCATTCCCAGTCCCCAGCCCGGTGAGAGTGTGGTGTTCATGTCTCACTTCCTTCGGGGGTTAGGCTTCCCGATGGATCCCTTCGTGAGGGGGATGATGTTCTATTATGGGCTGGAATTTCATGACTTAGCTCCGGAGTCCATCCTCCACATTTCCTCATTCATCGTTGTGTGCGAAGCGTTCCTCCGTGTTACTCCTCACTTTGGATTATGGCTCAAGACTTTTGGAGTGGAGCCAAAGATGATCGAGGGACGGCACGCAAAGTGCGGAGGCGCTGTCATAAGTAAGAATGCTGATGCTCCATGGCCCGAGGGCTCTTTTCAAGAGGATCTCGACTTGTGGCAATGAGAGTGGTTCTATATCACCGCTCCCAGGAGCACCAGGTGGGTGGCGCCTCCTGCCTTTCGCTCGGGTCCCCCACCACTGCTAGCGTCATGGGTCAACAAAGGATTAGATTGGGGGTTATCCAAAGACGTACCCTTGTTGCAGGGCCGCATTAGGGATCTCTTAGAAAGAGACCTCAACCTGGTCAAGGTGACGCAGGTCATGCTGATTCGCCGAACACTGCCCGACAAACGTCGCTCCCTTCGTCTGTGGGAGTTTAATCCGGAGGGACCACGAGCTCTCCAGCATTTTATGGGTGCAACGCCCGTGGAGATGTATAAAATGTTCTTCGGATCACAAGCAATGTGTCCGGATTTGACCGAGGACGCAGGTTTAAGCTGCAATCGCCCGGATACTCAAGTAAGTAAGCTTGTGCCCAGACTCGCTATCCGTAAAATTGTCATAAACTCGCCCCTAAAAGAGCTGTCCTTTTAAACAGGAGTGGGTAGCGAAGGCAAAGCTGATCAGGTGTCCGGCTCCCCTTCCTGAGACCAGGCCGGATCCCGTGCTAGTTAGGATGTTGAAGATCGTGCCTTTGGAGGGAAGTGAGGGGGAGGACAAGGAAACTATGGCCTCCTCGAAGGAGGCTGCTCCGAAGGGAGGAACCGACAATTCCTCTCCTAAGGGGAAGAAGAGGGCCGCCTCTGATGACCCGGAGACCATGGCCTCAAAGCGGGGGAAAGAGTCCTCATCAGAGGGTCCGACGCCGGGGAGATCCTCGGCCGAACTACGCCCTCAAAGGGATCAGCCCTCCAGCGAGCCGTAAGTAGAGAAAGATTTTCCTTTAGAGGGATGAGGGAAATCCTTGCTTTTTATCTGAGAAGATTAACCGAAATTTTACCTTGTAGCTCGGACCTCAGCCCTTCTCAGCAGAGCTCGTCTTCGGGGGATCTTCTTCCGGAGATGATGGAGAGTGGAACGCCTCCCCCTGCCGTACCGCCTAGCGAGGCGGGCGACCCTGAGGTGTCGTCGCGGAGGGTTTCTCCGAATCCGGCAGGGGTGGAAGGTAGCCATATGGCCCCCCAAGGTTCTCCGTGTCCGGCCTTCGATGGAGGTCATAGGACGAGTCCGGCACCGTCCGATGCACGGTCGGAGGAGCTGATGATTCTGCTGGGGTGAGCTTCTATCTCAGAGGAGCACCATGCATTGATGGGCACGGTGATTGGAAGGATTTCGTCCGCGGAAAGCGGATTGCATGAGGCCGTCAGAAGTTTGCTGACGGGTTTTGAGGTACGTTTGATAATGTATTTCTTTGTCAGTTGCGCATAAACAAGATGCGCCCTGTGTAGATAGTAGCCCCTGAGACTCTGTGCGTTGTCAAAATTGACGGCGCGTAGAGGATCATAATCCCAGGTCTAAAATGTCGCCTTTGTATACAGGTGGCGAAGTGTCCGGAGTCGAGCCGAACTGATGATTTTGCCGAACTAAGGCGGCAACTTGACGTGGCAGATGCCGACATCGCGCTCGTCAACAAGCGGCTTGATGAGGCTCAAGGTATGTAATTCCTCGGGCGGCATCTGGTAAGAGGAGCTTTATGCCAGTATCTTACAATGTGTGTGCTTGACGTAGATGGTGCAGCCGCCGTAGAGAGTCTTCGGGCGGAACTTGCCCGAGCTAAGGAACAAGCCATGAAAAGTGATGCGGCTGCCGCGAAGGCCCTTGAAGAGCTGAGAGCCGAACAGGCTACTCATTGCCGAAGCAAGAAGGAGATGGCCGAGATGGCAGTGAAGTTAAAAAGCGCTGCTGACCGTTGCAAGCTTCTTGAGAAAGAAGACCGGGCGAGACAGACGGACTTAGAGAAGGCCATTGCTGATGCCAAGGACGCTCGCTCTGCGATGAGAGCTGCGAAGGAGGAGCTGCGTCAGGCCGGACAGATTGCGGCTGGAAAGCCCTTTATGCTGCGGAGGAAGTTTTGCGATCCGAAGTTTGCTCCGTTGGACCGGATGTGGAGTGTAGAGGACACCTATCTGGATTTGGCAGCGAGTGCTGCTGATGCGACCGAATACTTTCGAGATCAAGAAGATCGCGAAGTGGAAAGGCTTTTCTGGTCGCAGTTCCACGATCCAGAGCGTCCACTGGCAACGGACGATCGTCTGGCTCAATGGGCCGAACTGAATAGATTGTCCGGACTCGCCATGAAGTACGTCATGGGTCATTTGTGGCCGGGGAGATCAGAGCCGAAGAGTTATTTCAGCTTGGTGCAGCAATTCCTTGATGCGGTGCCATGTATCAGTGCAATGAAGAGGTCAGCATGCATAGAGGGCGCACGGATGGCTCTTGCCCGTGTCAAGACATACTGGTTCGAGATGGAGACCACCGTTGTTGCATCCCGAGATTCGGACAAAAGCCGAGTACCCTCCGAGCACTATTTTCAGGAAGTCCTTGAAGGCGCTCGTGTAATAGAGACGCAGTGCTTGAAGGATGCTATGTTCTGATAGCATATGTAATCATAAAGCAATGCTTTGATGAATTGTAGTAGCCTTTTATACTTGTGCCTTCAAGTATTTGGAACACCTCCTGTGTGGCCGTTTTAAGATATATATACAAAATCTGAAAGATGGCAGTCGTTGGCTTCAGCTCCCACGCACATAGTGCGGGGGTGCTCGTAGAAGGCGCATTTTCACACTTAATCCAACGTCTTGGTCCTACAAAGGAGGTGATAGCGCAGCGAGCTAGGCAACCGGACTATAATGCTTTAACACTTTCACTTAGCCATAGGAGCTTGACAATGGGACTATTTAGGTAGCCCCTGGTGGCGACTGCGCTCACCCGAATTCGGGGTGCGTATGTGCCTGGCCGGGAAACGGCCCTTCGTTAATGCGGAGGAATCCTACAGATTCCGGAGAGTCGTCGAGTGGTTGACCAGTCTCACGCCATATCATGACAGTCGGTTTTCGGCTTTCTCTACTAAGGTGCTTGCCTGGCTGAACCAGGGCACCATCGCAGTAGTTCTCCTGGTGCCGCCTTAGCCGATAGAGCGGAACCTAAGGCGGCCGAACACAGGAGCCGGGCAACCCAACATTTGACCAAAATCATGACTCGGAGCTAATGCATATAAGGCCAAACTCGTGACGCCGAACACTCCCTAAGGTATTCGGTCTTTATGAGAGCAGGCGGAGTCGTGCGCGAAGGCTCGGATGCCACTGGTTGGGGGGAAGTCAGTAATTTCAAAAAAAATCCTACGCCACCACGCCCCAAATCATGTGGTGGATCATAGCAAGTGAATGAGGGGAGAGTGTTATGTACCGCTCTCGACCGTGTGTATAGACCCCTCTGTAGAAATCCGCCAGAGAGGTCAGCGCGCAGTTGAGCATCTCAACCTGACGTCGGTTGATGGTCACGAGCTCTGTAACATATATTCAAGTCTGCCAATAGCCTCTCCTGGTCATAGAACCAGGGGCCAGAATGTGGTATCGATACAAGAGACAGTAAAAGTATAAGGTTTACGTCAGGGTCTTAATCTGAAAACGCAAGAATACCATATCCCGGTGGACCCTCGGGTCCCGCCCACTGCATAGTCTATGAGCACATGTTTCAGTGCGCTCGTCGATGCCGTTTGCCCCTGCTCCGCCGACTCCTCCAGATCTCACTGGACGGCGGCACCACGCCGACGATGTTTTATTGGTAGAATGATTATAATACAGGCGAAGCCGACTAAGGTTGACAATGGATAGGGGGACCGTGTGATGATGTTCTACCGACGCAGGGGCTTCGCCTAAAGCCCACCCGCCTACCAGTATTAATCCGAGGTGGCTCCGAACAAAATGTTATATATGAATATTAAATAAGTTGTTGGTGAAGGCGTGTGAAAATTATGGAAAATTGAGCTTTATTGTCTGATCTCTTATTTATACGTTGTTTGAAAGCCCCTTAGTGCAGGGGTATATGGCCACTAAGCCTTATCAACGATACTTTGTGGTGCGGACCTGTGATACCTCAACTGTCGCGCTATATAAAGTGATCGTACTGAATCAGTTCTTATAATGACCTGTTTCTCTCATGTATGCGTGTGGTGAAGCCAGTGTGTTGCTCTCGCCCACTGGCCCCCCTGGGCCTGTTCCACCCCCCACCCTGCCCCCCGTATATTAAAGGCGGAGCACAGGCGCGAGACTCAGATGGACGCTCGCTTGCGCGCGTGGATGGCGCCCTCACTGCTTCCCGCTTTAAGGTGGAGCCTGAGCTCTGCCAGACGTGGAGCCGGGCATCTTAAGCGTAAGAGAAGGTGGCATAATGCCAGTAGGTTCCTACTCCTAGTTAGAGTAGGGATTCCTACTCCTAGAGGAGTATAGTGTGCCCTCCATTAACATAGACATCGGCGTAAGAGTGAGCTATCGGGGATAAGAGTGGGTAATGGAAGAAAGGGAAGGGCCAGAAGGTAATGCTTGATAGCACTTGAGAATGGAGCCGACTGTGCGCAAGTCCGCCTTTGTGTGCTGCCAATTCAGACTGGGCGATTGCGCGAGAGGAAGGCGTTGCGCTCACTCTGGCTGCTGCCTCTCCTTCGGCACTAAGCCGAAAGAGCAATCACATTCAGAGAGCCCACGCGAAATACATCACACTTCCGCAACGTATTGGCGGTGAATCTGTCCGGCACCCCTGCGTGTATCTCCCTGACGAAAGGATTACCTGGCTACCGTGGTCACCTTTCGATGTATGGCGACACTGTCTATATTTATAGTCGTCGTCGCTCCGATACCCCATGTGTCAGAGTATACAATTTGTATTGATACATCTCCCGACCATTTCTCGCAGAGACTCCTATAGTCCAGATGCTCCGCAGTTCCCGATTCTCGATTCCGGTGTGCACTGCCGATACTCACCTATCAAGGACATTTGAAAACTTGGGGTAGTCCTCAAATACGATCCAAACTATCATAAATAGTATAGAATACGGTCCATAACTTAGCCGGAAATAACGTTCTGCCATAGGGCGGGTTCCTTGATACTATCTAGGGATTAGCCAGACCATACAGTGGTGAGTCTCTCAAGGATTGATTGGTTTTTAGGAACAAACCCAAGTGGCGGGATTCCTTTGGATTGTGACCGATCGTGGCTCGACCGGTAGACCACGTTCATCCGCGCCGGGTCCACGTGCAACACCGTATATTGAGTGCGGAAATACTGGGTGATGTGCTTATGTAATGTATTACTGTGTTTCTTCAACTTCTATTATTGTTCTGACGCGCGAATTCTTATATGTCTCTGTGTCCATGACGCGGCATAACTACTCCTGATCATTGTTGTTCGCGCGCGTTCTTGTTACTCTCGCTCGGTTCTTGTTACTTGTGCGCCCTAGATGGTCGATCGGTCATGTCGAGCCCCTTGGGTGTTCTCTCGTGCCGATATAGAGCCCTAGTTCCAATCTCATCTGCGCTGTGACGGAATTGTTCTCTGTGATTAAACCCCATAGTCCTCCTCGTAGTATGCGGTGCATTACTCGCGCAAAGTTCATAGACAGGCTCTTCTCATCTGTGAGGTGCAATGCTAGTCAAGCTGTGTCATATTTGACATTATCTCATTGTTCTCCAAGAATTGTTGTTCATTTAGGTTTCGCCGATTTAGGGGTCGGTCGCCTTGACTTACTCTCCGATGGCAATTGGAGTGACAAATCCTAATCTTGAAATATGCCAACCCAACAAGTACCTTTGGAGACACCTGTAGAGCACCTTTATAACCACCCAGTTACGTTGTGACATTTGGTAGCACACAAAGTGTTCCTCCGGTAAACGGGAGTTGCATAATCTCATAGTCATAGGAACATGTACAAGTCATGAAGAAAGCAATACAACATACTAAACGATCAAGTGCTATGCTAACAGAATGGGTCAAGACAATCACATGATTCTCCTAATGATGTGATCCCATTAATCAAATGACAACACATGTCCATGGCTAGGAAACTCAACCATCTTCGATTAACGAGCTAGTCAAGTAGAGGCATACTAGTGACACTCTGTCTGTCTATGTATTCACACATGTATTATGTTTCCAGTTAATACAATTATAGCATGAATAATAAACATTTATCATGAAATAAGGAAATAAATAATAACTTTATTATTGCCTCTAGGGCATATTTCCTTCACTAGTGACAAGAATTAAGCATAGCAAAGTCATAATAACATCAATCTCACAACATAGTGGATACTAGGGACAAACCCTGACAAAACTAACTCGATTACATGATAAATCTCATCCAGGGGGTAGGCGCGCCCCCCACCCTCGTGGACAGGGTGTGTGTCGGTGTCAAAACCAGCGGATCTCGGGTAGGGGGTCTCGAACTGTGCGTCTAAGGCGGATGGTAACAGGAGGCAGGGGACACGATGTTTTACCCAGGTTCGGGCCCTCTTGATGGAGGTAAAACCCTATGTCTTGCTTGATTATTCTAGATAATATGAGTAGTACAAGAGTTGATCTACCACGAGATCGGAGAGGCTAAACCCTAGAAGCTAGCCTATGGTATGATTGTATCTTGTCCTACGGACTAAAACCCTCCAGTTTATATAGACACTGGAGGGGGGCTAGGGTTACACAAGGTCGGTTACAAAGGAGGAGATATACATATCTGTATTTTATAGCTTGCCTTCCACGCCAAGTAGAGTCCCATCCGGACACGGGATGAAGTCTTCAATCTCGTATCTTCCTAGTCCAACAGTTCGTCCAAAGGATATAGTCCGGCCGGCCGGAGACCCCCTAATCCAGGACTCCCTCAGTAGCCCCTGAACCAGGCTTCAATGACGATGAGTCCGGCGCGCAGTGTTGTCTTTGGCACTGCCAGGGGCGTCCTCCTCCGAATACACCACGGAAGAGTTTGAATACAAGGATAGTGTCCGACCCTGCAAAATAAGTTCCACATACCACCGTAGAGAGAATAATATTTCCACAAATCTAGTCTGCTGACACGTTTTGGCAGCATGACATCACGCCACGGCCCGGTAATCATTTGAACCATTTTTCTTTAACCAGCCCCGCACATAACGCGAGACGGTTTCTTGACATGTCTTGTCAAAGCAGAGATCGTGTTCCCTTTATTACGGGATTCTCATTAATACAGACGTGGGTAACCCAACCATGCCTAGGACTCCTAGATCTTAGGCAAGTCCCAAACGGCCACGAGGTGGACGCTTGATATTCACCTTCTTTATAAAGGGACAAGGCTTTTATTTTTTTCCCTCCCGTGCTCAATTGAATCCTTCCCCCGCCTTCAGTTCTAACACCCAAAGCCAAGGTCAGGTGCTTCGGACCTTCAATCATGTCCGAATCCATCCTTCAAGG
>NC_053025.1:147690065-147786360 GCF_003073215.2 Triticum urartu
CAGCGGTTGGACGCTTCCTCAGGGGCTGCGATCTCAGAGGCGATCGAGCCGAACGCTAGCCCCGCACTCTGCACTATCCGTGACTCCGAGGATCCGGACTCTACCCCGGACTCCGAACCCCCTTCGCCCCTGCCAGTCGAATCCGATTGGGCGCCGATAATGGAGTTCACCACCGCAGACATCTTTCAGCATTCGCCTTTTGGTGACATCCTGAATTCTCTTAAGTCTATCTCTTTATCAGGAGAGCCCTGGCCGGACTACGGTCAGCGATGGTGGAATACAGACAATGAGGAAATTCAAAGCCCACCCACCACCCACTTTGTAGCCACTGTCGATGATCTAACCGACATGCTTGACTTCAGCTCCGAAGACATCGACGGCATGGACGACGATGTAGGAGACGAACAGGAACCAGCACCTGTAGGGTGCTGGAAGGCCACCTCATCATATGACATATATATGGTGGATACTCCAAAAGATGGAGATGACGATGGAACAGTGGGGGATGACGCCCCAAAGAAACAGCCGAAGTCAGCGGCGCCGGGGCAGCGGCGCCGCTCTAAATCCCGCCAAAGTAAAAACGGTGATTCCGGCACGGGAGATAATACTACCCCGGATAACGCCGAAGAACACCCACCTCAGCAAGATTCAGCGCAGGAAGATGGAGAAGCCAGCCCTCATGAGAGAGCGGCAGATCGAGAGGTCGAGGATGATAACTATACACCTCCCTCCAAAGACGAGGCAAGCCTCGATGACGACGAATTCGTCATACCATCAGACCCCGCCGAACAAGAGCGTTTTAAATGCAGGCTTTTAGCCATGGCAAGCAGCCTCAAGAAAAAGCAGAAACAACTTAAAGCTGCACAAGATTTGCTAGCTGACAGATGGACTGAAGTCTTTACGGCCGAAGAGTATGAACTTGAACGCCCCTCCAAGAGTTACCCGAAGCACAGGCCGCTACCCCGATCAGAGGAGGAAGCACCTACATCACCAGTGCATGACATAGCAGACCGGCCACCTCGCGGCCGCGATAGAGAGGCCTCTCAGCCCTCCACCCAAGCCATGCCCTGACGCCGCTCAACTAAGGCACGGGAAAATGTGCCCGACCTGCGAGACATACTGGAGGATAAGGCAAGACAAACAAGATCGATCTACGGATCGCGCAGGCACCATACGGCATGTGACAATGATCTTCACTCCGGATACAACAAATCCGGCCGGGCCGAACACAACAGACATAGCGCTTTCGAGCTACATCGTGATATAGCCCAGTACAGAGGCGCCACACACCCACTATGCTTCACGAATGAAGTAATGGATCATAAAATCCCAGAGGGTTTCAAACCCGTAAACATCGAATCATACGATGGCACAACAGACCCGGTGGTATGGATCGAGGATTATCTCCTTCACATCCACATGGCATGCGGCGATGATCTACACGCCATGAAATACCTCCCGCTTAAACTTAAAGGACCGGCCCGGCATTGGCTTAACAGCTTGCCAGCAGACTCAATCGGTTCTTGGGAGGACCTGTAAGGCGCATTCCTCGACAACTTCCAGGGCACTTACGTGCGACCGCCGGATGCCGACGACTTAAGCCACATAATTCAGCAGCCAGAAGAATCGGCTAGACAATTCTGGACACGGTTCCTAACAAAGAAAAACCAGATAGTCGACTGTCCGGACGCAGAGGCCCTAGCAGCCTTCAAGCATAACATCCGCGACGAGTTGCTTGCCCGGCACCTGGGACAGGAAAAGCCGAAATCCATGGCAGCCCTCACGACACTCATGACCCGCTTTTGCGCGGGAGAAGACAGCTGGCTAGCTCACATTAACAACTTATCAAAGAACCCTGGTAATTTGGATACCAAGGACAAAAGTGGCAGGACACGTCGGAATAAGCAAAAACGCCGCGTTAATAGTGATAGCAATGAAGACAAGGCAGTCAACACCGGATTCAAAGGCTATAAATCCGGTCAGCGGAAAAAGCCATTCAAAAAGAATACTCAGGGCCCGTCCAGTTTGGACCGAATACTCGATCGCTTGTGCCAAATACATGGAACCCCCGAAAGGCCAGCCAATCACACTAACAGGGATTGTTGGGTGTTCAAGCAGGCAGGCAAGTTAAGGGCCAAAAACAGAAACAAGGGGCTGAACAGCGATGACGAGGAGCCCAAGCCGCCGAACAACAATGGACAGAAGGGCTTCCCCCCACAAGTGCGGATGGTGAACATGATATACGCAACCCACATTCCCAAGCGGGAGCGGAAGCGTGCGCTATGGGACGTATACGCGATAGAGCCAGTCGCCCCAAAGTTCAACCCATGGTCCTCCTGCCCGATCACTTTTGATCGAAGGGACCATCCCACTAGCATCCGTCATGGCGGCTTCGCCACATTGGTTCTCGACCCAATCATCGACGGATTTCATCTCACAAGAGTCCTCATGGACGGCGGCAGTAGCCTGAACCTGCTTTATCAGGATACAGTGCGGAAAATGGGCATAGATCCCTCAAGGATTAAACCCACAAGAACGACCTTTAAAGGCGTTATACCAGGTGTGGCAGCCAACTGTACAGGCTCAGTAACACTTGATGTGGTCTTCGGATCCCCGGACAATTTCCGAAGCGAAGAGTTAATCTTCGATATAGTCCCGTTTCGCAGTGGCTATCACGCCCTGCTCGGATGAACCGCATTCGCAAAGTTCAATGCGGCGCCGCACTACGCATATCTCAAGCTCAAGATGCTAGGCCCTCGAGGAGTAATTACGGTCAACGGAAACACCGAACGCTCCCTCCGTACGGAGGAGCATACGGCGGCTCTCGCAGCGGAGGTACAAAGTAGCCTTCTCAGGCAATTCTCTAGTCCGGCCATTAAAAAGCCAGACACTGCCAAGCGCGCCCGGAGTAACCCACAGAAGGACCGCCTGGCACACTCTGAGCAAGCGTAGCAATGCGGCCCCAACCCCAACTTTCGCGACATAGCGAAACCAGTACCTAGCGTACATAACTACGCCCTTGAAATACCATGGGCACAGGGGAAGGGGCACAATAACGGCATGCCCAAAATACGGCTTAAAACGTACTAGGGGCTGCCGGATTCTTTTTTTAATTTTTTCTTACTTTCAGGACTCCATACTTCGGACGACCTGTTCGGCAACTCGACTACCGCACAAACGACGCAAGATCCAGGGAGGTAGACAAGCCATGCCGCATTATGGAACTATCAGGTGGTCTCTGTTACGAGCGGTATACCTGTTTTAAATACAATTCCGCGGCCTCCCCCTGGTCAGGACATACTGAATAGTCCAACATCTTTTTTCTTATCGCACTACTTGTATTGTTCGGCTTTGATAAATAGCCTCTCTATAAACAATGCATAGCTTTTGTCTATTTTCTACATTACTCTCTTTTATATATGTTCATTAATGACATGTTGCACCCGTACACTGTGGTACGGCAATTACGCCAGGGGCTTCAGTACCCTTTAATATGGTATGAGAAGTCCGTACACTTTCACAAGTGCAGCACCCCGAACTTATAGCACTATATGCATCGGCTCCAAATCATGATTTGGGTCAATAGTTGGGTTTGCCCGGCTCCTATGTTTTGGTGCCTTACGTTCCGCTCTATCGGCTAAGGTAGCACTAGGAGAACCACTGGGATTGTGCCCCGGTTGAGCTGGGTTAAGCACCTCAGTGGAGAAAGCTAAAACTGACTGTCATGATGAGGCGAGAGACCAGTCGCTGTTCGAGAGGTTTTTTGAGTCCCTAAAGACTTATGCCGCTTCGAGCGAGGAGCCGGATTTGTCCGGCCAAGGCGTGGATAGCGCCCCGAACTCGGTCTTCCGAACTAGGGGCTTCGCCGAAATTTAAAATTATAAAGTTCTATGGCTAAGTGAGAGTGTTCAAGCATTATAGTCCGATTGCCTGGTTCGTCGTGCTGAGCGCATCCCTCGAAGGACCCAAACATGGGAAAAAGAGCGCTCAGGTTTATCACCGAAGACCCCAGCACTAGTGGCATGGGGGTAGAAGCCGACGACTGGCCATCTCTCAATTTTTAATAAACGGCCGCACAGAAAATAATATTTTAAATTCAATAAGCATTGCTTAGCGCATATGAACGGCAAGGGAGCCGGATAGTTAATCGATCCAGACTTCGCCCACCAAGCCTGTCAAAGGTAAGGGAGTTTAGATCCCGCATAGAGTCAAACTATGAAAAAACTTGACATCCTGTAAAAGGTGAAAATGGCTTACCTCGCTAGCGTGACGCTGCGAGCTGTATCCGCGGTCCTCGGAAGCGGATGTGGGAGCCTCGGCGCCTTTGGTTAGCACCTTCCAAACGTCTTCATACGTCGTATCGAAGAGCCTGTTAAGGGTTTGGTGCTGCGCCGGGTCGAACTCCCACTGATTAAAGTCCCGTTGTTGACATGGGAGGATCCGGCGGACGAGCCTGATCGGCTTGCTCACCAGGGACTGGATGCATGTCTGCTGTCCGGTCAGCTCTTTTTCGTCGCCCCACGACAGGCCAGTCTCTTTCCAGGACATAAGCCGTGTGGGGGGTCTGGATCGGAACTCAGGGGCTGCGATCCATTTCGGATCGCACGGCTCGGTGATGTAAAACCACCACGATTGCCACCCCTTCAGGGTCTCCATGAAGGAGCCCTCGAGCCATAGGACGTTGGCCATTTTGCCCGCCATGGCGCCTCCGCACTCCGTCTGGCTGCCGCGCACCACCTTGGGCTTGACGTTGAAGGTCTTGAGCCAGAGGCCGAAATGGGGGCAGATGCGGAGGAAAGCCTCGCACACGACGATAAACGACGAGATGTTGAGGACGAAGTTCGGGGCCAGATCGTGGAAATCCAGGCCATAGTAAAACATGAGCCCCGGACAAATGGGTGGAGTGGAAAACCCAGTCCGCGGAGAAAGTGGGGAAGGAATACTACCCTCTCATGGGGCCTTGGGGTGGGGAGAAACTGCACCTCCTCGGGAAGCCGGTGCGCGATGTCTTTGGACAAGTATCCGGCCTTCCTTAGCCTTTTGACATGGCCCTCCATGACGGAGGAGACCATCCACTTGCCTCCCGCTCCGGACATTGCTGGAGAAGGTTGAGGTGGGAAGTGCGGGCTTGGGCGCTGGAGCTCGAGTGAGCAGGAGATGGATAGGCAAAGGAGGAAGAAGGCGTAGGTAAAAAGGTGGATCCTTATCCCCTTATATGGGCGGATGCGGTTGTGCGTCCCCACCTGCCTAGTAAAACTCGCTTGCCTCCCAAGCGCCGTGATAAATGGCGCAGTTGGGTTATCCACGTCCGTATTGATGAGAATCCCGTAAAGGGGGTACATGATCTCTGCTTTGACAAGACGTGCCAAGGAAACCGCCTCGCAAAACATGCTGAGGTGGAAAAGTAAAAACGATTCGAGTAAAGGACTTGGCCATAGTGTGATGACGCACTGCGGAATACGTCAGCAGATTTGATTTGTGTCAATATTATTCTCTCTATGGCAATATGTGGAAACTTATTTTGCAGAGCCGGACACTACTCTTGGTGTTACAATCTTCTACGAAGGACTTGGAGGAGCAACCCGCCTTGCAATGCCGAAGAAAATTTGTGCGCCGGACTCGTCGTCATTGAAGCCTGGTTCAGGGGCTACTGAGGGAGTCCTGGATTAGGGGGTGTTTGGGTAGCCGGACTATACCTTCACCCGGACTCCTGGACTATAAAGATACAAGATTGAAGACTTCGTCCCGTGTCCGGATGGGACTTTCCTTGGCGTGGAAGGCAAGCTTGGCGATGCGGATATTCAAGATCTCCTACCATTGTAATCGACTCCATCTAACCCTAACCCTATCCGGTGTCTATATAAACCGGAGGGTTGTAGTCTGTAGGCAATCGACTCCATACACAACAATCATACCATAGGCTAGCTTCTAGGGTTTAGCCTCCTTGATCTCGTGGTATATCTACTCTTGTACTACCCATATCATCAATATTAATCAAGCAGGAGTAGGGTATTACCTCCATCGAGAGGGCCCGAACCTGGGTAAAACAAAGTGTTCCCTGCCTCCTGTTACCATCCGGCCTAGACGCACAGTTCGGGACCCCCTACCCGAGATCCGCCGGTTTTGACACTGACAATTTGCATTTTCTTCGCCATTCTTTTGTTCATCTTTTTTCGTTTTCTTTCGGGTTGCTCGTTTGCTAGATTGGTTTGTTGGCACCATATCTGAAATTGGGGAGGTTATCACTGAAAAGGATATAGTAACGATGGGGGAAACTTTGATGCTTTTTCTAATACTAATCCTCATGAAGAATCTACTATTCTACACACTAAAAGGCTTCTCATAGGTAGCGGCAATATTATTGGAAAAGGGGTTATTCAAGACTTCTTTACTTGTGCCGGTGCGCTTCCCGCTTTGGGTGGATCCATTCTCCATAAAACTAGTGTCTTGTGGATCCTATATCTTCGCTCGTAGTCGAACTTGAAAGACAATTTGTTCATATGGATCCATCCATACAAAGGATTTTTCTAGAGTTTTCTAATATTGAGCATTCTTATATTAAGCGCGCTGCCACTGTAATTCTAGCCCACGAGTTCAGATTTATTATGAAAGAAGCTAGTGAAATATTTGCGCATTATGAAGTAGATGGTGGTCGTCCTCCCATAGAGGGAATTCTTTTTAACCAAGAGGACATAATGCATTTACGTTCTTTAGATCATGTTGCTTATAACGAAAATTTAAGAAAGAGGGTCACTGCCGATGTTTTAGTTGATAAGATTTCCGAGCATAATGATAATATTTCTATACAAAACAACGGATTGGGTTTCTCTCTTGGACACAAGCTCATGACTTTTCGCCAAAAGAATTCTTATAATGATGAGTTGGTCATACAATATGAGGGGCCAAAGGTGGAACCAATTCCTCCCGAACATGATCTTGGGGATTCTTATCCCATTAAATTTAGCCATTTTCATTGCTTTTGCTTAACAAAAAGAAAACTTTCTGCTAAACGAAGGGAGTATGAGAGTTTTAGAGATTTGCCTTACCATTATTACGATTACACCTAGATCTATTCATGTTTTATGCCTAGCTAAGGGCGTTAAACAATAGCATTTGTTGGGAGGCAACCCAAGTTTATTTTTGTTTTTGCTTTTTAGGTTCTGTTTTGAAATAAATAATTCATCTAGCCTCCGGTTAGATGTGGTTTTGTATTTTAATTAGTGTTTGTGCCAAGTAAGACTTTTGGGATGGCTTGCGGTGATAGTTGATTTGATCTTGCTGCAAAACAGAAACTTTTGCACTCAGGAAAACAATTCTCATTTTTAAAAGAAGTTCGATAAAATACGGATTCTTTTTGTAGAAGATTAACAAACAAATTTCTCAGGTTGTCCTAATTTTTCAGAATTGTTGGAGTTACAGAAGTATTCTAGAGTTACAGATTACTACAGACTGTTCTGTTTTCAATAGATTATGTTTTCTATGTGTTGATTGCTTATTTTGATGATTCTATGAGTAGTATTGGGGGGTATGAACCATGGAAAAGTTGGAATACAATAGATATTACACCAATATAAATAAAGAATTAGTTCACAATAGTACCAAAAGTGGTGATTTATTTTCTTATACTAACGGAGCTTATGAGATTTTCTGTTGAGTTTTGTGTTATGAAGTTTTCAAGTTTTGGGTAAGGATTTGATGGACTATGGAATAAGGAGTGGCAAGAGCCTAAGCTTGGGATGCCCAAGGCACCCCAAGTTAATATTCAAGGACAACCAAGAGCCAGGGCATCCCCTCTTTCATCTTCGTCTATCGATAACTTTACTTGAGGCTATATTTTTATTCACCACATGATGTGTGTTTTGCTTGGAGCGTCTTCTATGATTTGAGTCTTTGCTTTTTAACTTTCCACAATCATCCTTGATGTACACACCTTTTGAGAGGGACACGCATGAATCGTGATTTATTTGAATACTCTATGTGCTTCCCTTATATCTTTTGAGCTAGGCAATTTTGCTCTAGTACTTCACTTATATCTTTTTAGAGCACGGCGGTGGTTTTATTTTATAGATATTGATGAAATCTTATGCTTCACTTATATTATTTTGAGAGTCTTTAAATAGCATGGTAATTTTATTTGGTTATAAAATTAGTCCTAATATGATAGGCATCCAAGAGGGATATAATAAAAACTTTCATATAAAGTGCATAGAATACTATGAGAAGTTTGATTCCTTATGATTGTTTTGAGATATAAAGATGGTGATATTAGAGTCATGCTAGTGAGTAATTGTGAATTTGAGAAATACTTGTGTTAAGGTTTGTGAGTCACGTAGCATGCACGTATGGTGAACCGTTATGTAATGAAGTTGGAGCATGAGATATTTTTTGATTGTCTTCCCTATGGGACGAGCGATGGTCTTTTCCTACCAATCTATCCCCCTAGGAGCATGCGGCAGTACTTTGTTTCAATGACTAATAGATTTTTGCAATAAGTATGTGAGTTCTTTATGACTAATGTTGAGTCCATGCACTACAAAAAATACACTTCCATGATGATACGTGTTTGTCATAGTAGGTCATGTTTTCTGTCATGCATGTACATCCATGACAATTTTATGAAAGAATCAAGATAGTCATACCTGTGTTGTCATAGAAGTGTTACATGACATTACCAAAATTATCATCACGGAAGTTTCCACATACATGATGATAAATGGCACAACAAGGAAGTGCTTTCATCAAGGGTGACCGACACATGGCATCCACCGTAACGGGTCGTCGTTAAGCTATGGACTCCAGTTTTGGATCCGATAACCCGCTAACAGCCCGGACCAATGAGGATTTTCCACGTGTAAAATTCTCATTGGCCGGAGGAAACACGTGTTGGCTCATCGTTGGGACAGATGTCATCCATTAATTGGACAGGAGGTGCCTATGATACGTCCACACGTGGCACGGCCCAAATAAGGCCCATTCAAGTGAAAAGGTTGGC
The DNA here is from genome assembly GCF_003073215.2 of Triticum urartu. Taxonomy (NCBI): domain Eukaryota; kingdom Viridiplantae; phylum Streptophyta; class Magnoliopsida; order Poales; family Poaceae; genus Triticum; species Triticum urartu. Next base: position 147,699,058 of record NC_053025.1, read on the forward strand.
CCGTTTGACTTGGTCAAAAGGTAATGCACCGGCCCACGGACAACCTGTTAACGGCCTGTTTGTATATAGCCCATTTATGGCCCGCTAACTCACGGCCCGTTACGGCCTATCGGAATTAAGCCAGTAGCTCCATCTGGGCCGCCCAATATGATTCCATCCCCATGTAACTTCCGGCCCATGTATGGCCCATGATGTCTTTCGGCCCATACGAGGCCATTTGTAACTCTTGGCCCATTAACGACCCGTGGTGAATCTGGCCCACAATAAACAGTGTACCGCTTTATACCCATTAACGGGCGATTATTTCATTGGGCCATTTCCAACCCGTGTTATCTTTCGGCCTTCTCACGGCCCATTTATTCTTGGGCTCATTTCCAGCATTCGGTTACTTATGGCCCGTTACTGGCCTTTTCTTCTTGTGGGCCAAATTTAGCCCGTGGTTACAATCGGCCCGTTTGCGGCCCATTAATCTGTTGGGCCGTTTTCACAACATCATCAAATATGGCCGATTAATGATGGCCTGTTATTGTCGGCCCATGAACGGACGATTCAAAATCTAGCCCGTTTACGGCCCATAATGTGGTCTGTTATTGGCCCATGTTTGGTCGATCGATCATACGGCCCGTACAAGGCCCATTGATGCTACAGCCCGTAGAAACCCCATTGTTTCTATGGCCCTTAGAAGGCCCATTGCTTCTACGGCCCGTAGGAGGCCCATGGTAACTACAGTAAATATGTTGCCCATGGTTATTATGGCCTAGTTTTAAAAAATAGGCTATTGCGGCCACTAGCAAACCGCGGAAAAAGAACTGCACTGACTACAAATAACAAATAAACAAGACAACAAGGAAATAAATAAGAAAGCAACTTATGCTAGGCTATCATGGCTGTAACACATATTACATCCACTAGGCATCAAAGTTCGCCACCAGTGCAAATATAGGGAACAAAACAGCATATCATATACACTGGTTGTCAAAGTTGGCGACTAGTGCAAATAAACGCCGTAGCAAAACAAGTCCAGAACTGAAACCTCTTCAGAAGAGCTCAAGAAACAATATCCTGGGTACCCATAATGCTGGCAAGATGCTTAGCAAGCTTATTAACTTTCTCTTGTTTGGCGCTTAAATCCTCCAGCACTTGTTGTTGCACCAGAAAGTATGCATCTGAATTCTGCTGGGACTTCCTCAGTCCTTCGGCTTCCTATCCCATAACATCCGCTCGATGTCTTTGAACTTGAAGTTGAGACTCAAGAAGCCAAACTGATTCAGGCAGCGAGTTCTAAGAGCTGGTGCCAGTAGTAGTAGCCAGTAACTCAAACACTACATCAAGACAGAACTTTGGGGTTGTCTCAGTGTCTTCAATATAGTTTTCATCAGCTTTCTTGGAGACCAACAGGGATGTCTCACTATCTTGAACATCATCTGCATCACTTCCTTTACCATTGCATAACGGGGTACTCTTCTCCAATATTTTATCTGCGTTCTAAAAGAGAAACAAACAAACACATCACAGGTTTACTATGTTTGGTAAACCAGTTCAGTAGTAAGGTGGATAGGATAACAGCATGAAACAAACATATATCTATGTAGTATGGTCATTATATGGTCTATATCATTGTAGTTTATGTTGCCAAATCAAGATAGAGACAGTTTGAATCATATCTATTTAAGACAAAACAACATAGACATAATTTAAGTGTGGGAAACTACACAGCAATAACAACACTTGTAATCTGCATGGCATGAGAACATAAGTGTTTATTCAATTGAAACTGAAATCAACATAGAGCAAGTTACAACAGCAAACACATTAAATAAACAGGTTTAAAACATACCTGTTGCACCATTGGAGTTTCAATTGCATCCTTCAAATATGAAATTAGTTGGTATGAGTAAATACAGTGATGCAAGAGCAAAGTAGTATGAACCATAGCTATGGAACCTGACCTGAGAAATTCTTCTTCTGCTTTAAGCGTTGACTTGAGGTTCGGAGTGGTGGTCATCATGCTTTGGGCACTACAGTTGCCTTACTAATTGCTCGTGTTTGGGTGCTCTGTGGTGGAGACGGTGTTGTGTCAATTGGAACTAGGTTACTATCTTCTAGGGTTGGGGTTAGAAGGGGTGTAGCTGGTTCTCTGTCCAACTGGGTAGGGATACAATCTACGTGAGTCTGGGTTATGTGTGGTGGGGCTGGTTCTTGGGCATGTACAATCGTGGTTCTATCTATATCAAAAAGTAGCACGATCTTTTCTAAAGACCGTGTTTTTACTCCCACAGATACTGCCATCACCCCCTCCAATTGAAATGGCTGATAAACAAGAAAAGTAATTGAATGTACAGACATTGTAAGATAGATAGGTGCAATGGATATTAGGGAAGAAAACAGGGCATGAAATAATTCACATTTATGTTGTCTAACCAAACAGAATAGCAGGAGATAATTTCACATATATGATGGCTAATTAAACAGGATAGCATGACACAATTTCACATGTATGATGGCTAACTAAATAGGATAGAATGACAAACTTCAAAATATGATGACTATGTAAACAGGATGACATGATATAACTATACAATTTGTCTATTGAAGTGTTTGGCATGCGATAAATTACAAACCTGTCATCAATGGAAACATGATGGCATGATATAATTCACCGATAGAATGACATAATTCAAAATATGATGACTATATAAACTGGATGAGACGATATAACTATATTATGTCTTTAGAAAATGGGTTGGCATGCCATAATTCAGATACATGATGTCTAGGTAAACATCATGGCATGATATAATTCAAATATATGATTTATATATTAAAGCAAGTGAGGAGAGGGCAATCGCATATATGATGTGTCAACTAAGGAGATGGCATTCAATATTGTGTATATGATGTAAAAAACAAAGCATTGCAATATAACGTATGCATGATATGAGTAATATAACCCTGCCAAGTTTGAGCATACACCTCAGGGGGATAATAGGACCGGTCATCTGCCTCTGAATCCTCCTCTGAAGAGCTATCTGTAACCAGCAAGATATCTTCTTCAGCAGGTAGCATTATCTGCTCTGAAGAACTTGTTTTCACTCCAGAATTCTCCATCACCAATTCAAATGGTTGATGCACAGGAAGAGCATTTGAATATACAAACATTGTCGACAAATGCAACAAGAAATAGAAAAAAAGGACGGCATGATATAATTCACATATATGACGCTTGGCTAAACAATATGGCATTGCATAATTAACATATATGATGCCTTGCAACAAGATAGCATTGCATAATTTGCATATATAATGTCTTGCAACAAGATGGCATTGCATAATTCACATATATGGTAATTAGACACTAAACAGGTGGCATTCACACAAAGCATGTCTAAACTAAGCAAATGACATAGCAATGCAAGATACCATACGCACGATATGAGCGACATAACCCTGCCAAGTTAGAGCATGCACCTTGGGCGGAAATAGGAGTGGTCATCTGTCTCTGAATCCTCCTTTGAGGAGCTATCTGTAACCAGCAAGACATGTGCTTCGTCAAATAGCATTGTCTGCTCTGAAGACCTTGTTTCCACTCCAGATTTTTCCATGACGTGCCAAATGGCTGATGCACAGGAAGAGTAATTGAATGTACTAAAATTGTTGACAAATTTAACACGTAATAAAAAAATGATGGCATGATATAATTCACATATAAGATGACTGGCTAACCGGGGTGGCATTGCAAAATTCACATATATGATGCCTGGCTAAACAAGATGGCATTGCATGATTCACATATACGATAAAGAAACTAAAAAGATGGCATTCACACAAAGCATGTCTAAACTAAGCAGATGACATATTTTATGTATAAAGTAAGCAATGCAAGGCACCATATGCATGATATTACCAACATTAGCATGCCATGTTAGAGTGAAGACCTTAGGGGGTAAATAGGAGTGGTCGTCTCCTTCTGAATCCCCCTCAGAACAGATATCTTCCTCTTGATTACAATCCGAAATGGGTGGAGGGGGGCTCCCTTTGCGCCCACCGTGGAGCGACGTCTGCATGAAATTTTATTGCCACACAAGGCTCGTCTCTTTTGCTCTACATGTTCAGTTCCATTGTGTACAATAACTGACATGCATAGGAATAAAACATAGTGATATTACGTAAGGAGTGCATGCACAAATCCAGAGTGATGGTAGCAAACTATGGATAGACCCAAAACCAATGATAGCAGGCAGATAATAGCTTTAGTTAAAAATACAGATAATGGCTCCTTTAATGTTTGTTTGCGCCCAATATGAAACTGATAGTACACACCTGAGATTAACCAGATAGTAGACAGATAGTACTGATTGCTGCCCCAATATGTACCCCACAACCATTTAAAAACTGAAGTTTCAACATTAGTTTGGACCTGACTCGGAGTCTAATAGGTGTCGGGGCGGTGTCAAGGCGGCGGGGCAGCGTCGAGGCGGCGGGGCAGCGGCGTCGGGGGAGAGGGGAAGGGGATCGAGGGCGAGGGTGAGGGAGAGAGAGGGGATAGGTTTGGGCCAGGGTGGAAATATGGATGGGGCGGCAAAATACTAATGGCGCACCACCCCTCGGTGCGCCATAAGTACATCCATACTAATGGCGCACCTCACCCTGGTGCGCCATAAGTACATCCATACTAATGGCGCACCTCACCCCGGTGCGCCATTAGTATTTGTGTTTAAATATGTTCAAACTTGTTTTATAAGACAGTAATAATTTTTTTATAAGACTGTAATAATTTTTTTTATAAGATGGCTACTGCAACAGTAATATTTTTTTTATAAGACAGTAATAATTTTTTAAAAAATATCATCAAACAGTAATGCCGGTTGAGCGGGGGAGGGTGCGGGGGGTCGGCGGCGGCGGTTGAGTAGGGGAGGGGTGCGGGGGGTCGGTGGTGGCGGTTGAGTAGGGGAATCGAGGGTGCGGGGGGTCGGCGGCGGCGGCCGGTGGACCGGGGGGTGCTCGGCGGCGAGGGGGACCGGATCTGGCGAGGTGGGATAGCGATCAAGATGGAGGGGGATCGAGATCGAGTGTCCATGAAATTTAAAAATATTCATGATAGTTCAAAAAGTGCCCATGAAATACAATCGAGAAATGAAGGCTATGATTTAAATACAATCGATCTTAGCTAGCTATCTGTTCACAATCTTCTTGCCCTTCTTTTTCGCAAATGGAGTTCTTCTGTGGAACGGACGTCCTTTAGGTAGGGTGGTCCTGCTTCTTCTTGTGGTGTATGCTGCTACTTCATCATCGTCGTCATGTTCGATCCTCGGGTCACCGTACTTGTCGAAGTCTTGCTCATTGGCTACTCCATCCATTCCGATGATCTTCCTTTTGCCTCTCCTCACGACAACACGACTGGGCTTTGACGGGTCGATAATGAAGAAGCATTGGTCCACTTGGGAAGCCAGTACCCATGGCTCATTTTTCGCGGTGACGTTTGCGCCCGCGGTCTTGGATTTGGCTTCGGGTATAACCATGGTGGTGAAATATCGGTCTTCTTTTAGGACGCTCTTCGCCCATCTGACACGGAACATCGGGACCTTCTTTCCAGCGTAGCTCAGCTCCCAGATCTCCTCGATCCTTCCGTAGTATCTGTCCTTGTCATTACCGGTGTAGGATTCCATCGTTACCCCGGAGTTCTGATAACCATCGCTCTTCATGTCCTTGGCCTCGGTGTAGAATGTGTAGCCGTTGATATCGTACGCCTCATAGGTCATCAGGTTGTGCTCGGCGCCCTGTGACAAGGCGAATATGAGTTGTTCTTCCGTGGAAGAATCCTCTTGTAAAGGGTACGACAGAAGCTTCTGCTTGAACCAACACGTGAAACATGAGTTGTGCTCTTTTAAATCTGAGGGTATATCTCCGTCCGTCCTCTGTTGGCCTCGGTCATTGTACGTCATCTTAATAAAGGTTTTGTGCTCTACCACCCAAGGATCGACCATGTCTATGTGTTGTAGCGCGACTAGGTTTGCTCGTTCAAAGTCGGCGAGTCGACCCTCGAAGTCGACATGCATTTCGCGGCGACCCTCACAGTGACCCCATCCAGCGAGCCTGCCGAGGTGCCTGTTGACGGGCAGACCAACGGGGTTCTCGATGCCTAGATAATTCGTGCAGTAGGAGATGCACTCTTCGGTCAGAAAGCCCCTGGCTGTGCTTCCCTCTGGACGTGACATGTTGCGAACGTATCCTTTGATGACACCATTCATCCTTTCGAACGGCATCATGCTGTGCAGGAACGTCGGCCCGAATTGGATGATATCGTCCATGATATGGACCAGCAGATGCACCATAATGTCGAAGAATGCGGGCGGGAAGTACATCTCAAGCTCGCGTAGTATCACCACGATCTCTTCCTGTAGCCTTCTGAGTTGCCACACGCCAACAGACTTCCGAGAGATGACGTCGAAAAAGTTGCATAGGCCAAATAGCGTTTCACAGACGTGCGCGTCCATGATCCCACGGATTGCAACTGGAAGTATCTGCGTCATCAGCACATGACAGTCATGAGACTTCATCCCGCTGAACTTCTGCTTCGCTGGGTCTAGGTATCTGCTTATCTTCCCCGTGTAACCGTAAGGAAGTTTTACTCCTAGGAGGCAGGTGAAAAACTTCTCGATCTCCTCCTGACTTAGAGTGAAGCACGCGGTAGGGTAGTCATTTCCGGTCTTCTTGGCCTTTTTGCCTTTGCGACGACTTTCCGTGTCCTGCTTCGCCTCATCATCATCATCATCATCATCATCATATATATAGCGTGAAGCTCCTGCCTGATGCCCATTGATTTCAAGTCTGCCCTTGCTTTTTGCCCATCTTTGGTCCTCTCTGGCATGTTGAGCAGGGTACCAAGAAGACTCTCGCACACGTTCTTTGTGATATGCATTACATCAAGGCTGTGAGGCACATGGTGGATCTTCCAGTATGGCAAGTCCCAGAAAACAGACCTCGTTTTCCATACCTTCACCAGCGGCTCTGGCGCCTTTCGCTTCTTTCCCGGCTCTCGCGCCTTTTGCTTCTTTCCCAGCAGTGGGCAATCTTTCCAATTTTTCAACAGCTCGTCTATTTCCTCGCCGCTCCTCGTACGCGGGCGTCCTCGGGATTCGGTTTCACCATCGGGTCATCGTCGCGAAGCCACCTTCGATGTCCCATGAACACGGTTTACGAAGACCCAGGATCTCTATCTAGCTGGCGATACGTTGTGTCATCCATGCACCTGACGCATCCAGAAAATCCGTGGACCACCTGCCCCGTGACATATCCGTAACCGAGATAGTCGTGCACCGTCGTGAGCAGCGCGGCTCTCATAGGGAAATATTCTTTCTCTGCGGCGTCCCACGTATTGGCTGGCGTTTTCCACAGCGTGTCAAGATCCTCTTTCAGCAGCCCCAGATAAAGATTGATGTCGTTCCCTGGTTGTTTCGGTCCTTCAATTAGCATACTCATGTGAATGTACTTCCTCTTCATGCACAACCAGGGGGAAAGGTTGTACATCGACACAAACATAGGCCAGGTGCTATGTGTGCTTCTCTGGCTGCCAAACGGATTGACTCCATCGGTGCTCGCTCCCAGCACGATGTTCCTTGGATCATTCCCAAATTCTAGGTCTTCGAAGTTCAACGCTTGCCACTGGCTCGCATCCTTAGGGTGACTCAGCATCTTGTCTTTTTTATCTATCTCCGGATCATTTGCGTCATCTTCTCGCTTCTTCTCCTCCCTATCCGCGTGCCAACGGAGGAGCTTTGCTACCTTAGGGTCTGCGAAATACCGCTGCAGACGAGGAGTGATCGGAAAGTACCACACCACTTTTCGAGGAGCTTTCTTCCTCTTCTTGTACCGAGTGACGCCGCACACCGGACATATGGTAGACTCCGCGTGCTCGTCCCGATAAATGATGCAATTGTTCATGCACACATGGTATTTCACGTGTGGTAAATCCAGAGGACACACGATTTTATTCGCCTCCTCCAAACAGGTCGGGCACTTGTTCCCCTTGGGAAGACGTTCGTGCCAGAATGACATGTTCTCGTCGAAGCATGCGTCGGTCATTTGTGTTTTACCTTCATCTCTAGAGCCATGAGCGTTACTTTCAGGCGGGTATCCTCGGGCCTGCATCCTTCATACAATGGAGTAACCGCGTCTAACTCAAGTTGATCCATCTTGGCTTTCTCTCGGGCGGCAGCTCTTGCGTTATCCGTCTGCATGAGAAGCAGCTCTTGAATATGAGGGTCCTGCACCCAGCCCATCGATGGTCCAGCGTCGTCTGCTCCGCCGGCATCATCATCTTCATGATCATGCCCGTCGTCTGCTCCGGCATCTTCCTCATCATCATGTCCTGCATCTTCTACATGATGACCGTGTATAGCATCACCGTCATGATCATCTCCTGGGGATTCTTTGCCTTCTCGCCCGCCCGAGCCACGGTGGTTGTCTTGCTGCCCTTCCTCATTTCTTGCCCGGCCCCCATGGACGACTTCGTAGTCATCTTCATCACCTTGCCACCGATAGCCATCCATGAAACCACGCAAGAGCAGGTGGTCCCGCACCTGCCCAGATTCCGGGTCCACAATAAGGCTCTTCAGCTTGCATCTTCGACACGGACATCTTATCTCCGTCTCGTTCTTTTGAAGCATCTCGGCCTTCGCGGACCTCAAAAACCTATTCACGATGCCTTCGGTCATCGTGCGGACCATGGTCGCCTGCGGGGTAGAGCAAAACGATATTTTAGAACCAAGAAAAAATTTGGCATGACTTTCCCTAAAAATAGGACCAAAAAGAATGCTTAATGCCAAAATTCTCGCCGAAACGGAAATGAATCAACATTCCGGCAAAATATTGGCAACTATCGCATTTCAAATACCGGTACACCTCCAAACACAAACACATATGCAACACCACAAACATATGCAACACCACGAACATACATAGATCTAGCTAGGCCATAAAAAGTGCATGTGCACATTGTTGTAGGGAGAACAACATAAATATAGCTTCCCCCCTTACTTACCTATCAAAACAAGGTAATTTAACCACATAAATTGAATGAATCTATGGTGGAAATGAGGTGAAAAAGAGGAGGCACCCGAGACAAGGAGGAGGTGGAGAGAATGAAGTGGGGATAAAGTGAGTGTGGGTAGGAGAGGCTGTCCAAAATATCTTGTTGCTGCCCACTTACTAATGGCGCACCAACTCTAAATGCGCCATTAGTAATCCAGGTTACTAATGGCGCACCTTCTGGTGGTGCACCATTAGTAGTTTTGCAAAAAAAACATACTAATGGCGCACTGTTCCACAGTGCGCCATTAGTAGTTTTGCAAAAAAAGGAATAAAAAAATATAATAAAAAAACAACATTAGTGGCGCACTTTCCGACAGGTGCGCCATTACTAGTTACAACTAGTAATGGCGCACTGTGTCTGGATGCGCCATTAGTATGTTTGGACAGGCGCACTAGTTAAAAAATTTTTTTTGATACTAATGGCGCACCCTGGACCAGGTGCGCCATTAGTAGTTTCAGCTCTAATGGCGTATCGGAAGGTGGTGCGCCATTAGTATATACTAATGGCACACCGCTTGTCTGGTGCGCCATTAGTGTCAATCCCATCTATAGCCCTTTTTCTAGTAGTGTCCTCCAGACGGCTGATCCATCTGTTCTCTCCCGCCACATAATCCTAGTGGGAGGCGGCCTCATTCGCCCGCAGCTGCTTCTCCTCCTCCAGGCTCCTGGTCAGGATCTCCTCCCGAGCCCTTCTCTCCGACAGCATCTTCTCGAGATCCTCCAGCTTTAGCTTGAGGTCTCTGACGGAGTTCTGTGCTTCGGAGAGCTCCCCAGCCCTGCTGACGACCGCTCCTTGCGCCTCCACCAAGGCACTGTTGAGCGTGCTCTTCTCATTGGACAACTTGAGGGCCTGCTCCTTCAGCTCGTCCTGCGCCACCTCCAACTCCCTTACCTTGTCGGCATGGGCCAGAGCCTGGGCATCGAGTGCCTCCTTGTGCCTCTACTCCAGCTCGCGAGTCCGCTGCGCGACAAGGGCCTCGAGCTCCTCATCCTTGCCACGGAGAGCTGCGGCAAGCTTAGCCTCACGCGCGGCGAGGTCCTCTTCCTGGGAATCCAAGGTGGCTTGATGCTGGTTCTGGGCGGCCTCGGCCGCGGCAGCCAAGTTCTCCGCCTTTTCCTGGGCCTTCTCGATGTCGGCCATCTTCATGGTGAGATACACATCGCGCTCGGCCAATTTCTCCTGAAAGGCCCTCTGCTCCTCGCGAGCCTGGGGGAACCAGGTCTGCTTCTCGGCAACGCGCGCCTTGAAGTCCACCTCCGCGTTGTCCACCGTTGCCATCCTGGACTTGACCTTGTCCAGGCGAGCATGGTAGAGCACTTGGAGCTTCCAGAAATTGGCCCCCATGGCACGAAAAAGCTGCTCTTCTGGAGAACCGTCGCCACCAACGCCCGGCTCATCAACCACCTCGAGCCCGGTGGCGGCAAGCACCTCACCGTCGAAAACTTCCCCTTCGGCGGGCGCCCGGCTTGACGCCCCTGGGAGGTGGACGAAGAGATCGTCGCCCACCTTCAGATATCTGCCGAGGCCCGAGGTTGAGGAGGAGGGAGGCTGGTCACCCACTACCTCTTCCTCGGCGGAGGCCTTGCCGGCCTCACCGGCAGGTCCACCGCTGGCGCCCTCGGCAGAAGCCTCGCCGATCGCCTTGGCGGCCCCCGCCGCGGTGTCCTCGGCAGCATCCTTGGCGGCCTCCTCTGCAATGCTCCCAGCAACGGTATCCATGTCCTCCATACCTGTTGAAGGAGGGCCTAGGCAGCAACGGGAGCAATGAAGCCAAGAAAAGAGTAAGGGAAAAACAGAGACGAAGGACAGGCGACTCACCGGTGCCAGGCTGTGAAGCAGAAGTCCCCTCTCCGCCAGTATTTGGCGCCGCGACAGAGCCACCAGCGCCCAAGTTCCCCTCTTCCTCCATGCGTGTGGGCTCCGTGCCTGATGCCCTTGCCGGGGACGCCCCCTGCGGCGGCGTAGTCGATGGCGGTGGTGTGTTAGGAGTAGCCCTCTGTGGCTCCTCCTGCTGCCACTCCCCTCCTGCAAACCCGGCAAGGTCAGCACCATAACATCGAGCACCTACCACATGTCGAGTAAGAAGAGGGTGACGAACTTACGCTGGGGGCTGTGCCGGGGGCTGCTGTCTGGGCTGCTCAGCACCACCAGTGGTGTCTTTGAAGCCCCAGCCGAGGGCTGGCTGCTCGCCGAGGTCCTCGCCCTCTTCACCCTCTGGGCCAACATCTTTGTCTCCCTACGGAAGCAAAAATGGATCAAGACAAGCGACCCAATTCGACGAAATTGAAATGACAGTAAGGAACGGAGAACTTACCCGTCATCCGTCTCCTCCTCTTCCACCAGTTTCCTTTTCCTCTCCGGGCTGAGAGGCCCGAGATCAAAAGGGAGCTCCACATCAATATCCGAGTCGACGCCTGCCGGAGGAGGCGAAGGAGGCGGCGGGGTTTGTGCACGCCCGGATGAGGAAGGGCTGTGGTCTTCTTCTTCTCAGCGGCCTTTGTCAGCCTCTTGGCTACCGTGGCCCTGATGTGGCGCCCAGACCCCTCCAGGGTCAATTGAGGCCGCGCAGCCCTGCCGGGCGGGACCATCTCACCGAAGCCAGCCCGCCGCGGGACTTGCCCTCTTCCCATGGTTGGCGTCGAGCCCGCCGCCATGTCCTCCTCCTCCCCCGATGACTCGTCGGCCGCGTCCTCGACAAGAGGAGCTCCGGTGTCGGAGCTGCTGACCTCCCCGGAGGCCGCCGCCACCGAGTGAGCTCCTCTTCCTCTGCCCCCGTTGCGGCCTTGTCCTCCACACCCCCGACGCTGCCGGCCTCCATGGCAAGCTGTGCCTCCCTCGCCCTAGTGGCGATGTAGTCCAGCTCTGCCTAGGTGGTGGCCATGATAATCCACCGCTCGGCGTCGGCATTGACGTACACCTCAATCAGGGTGTCGAAGAATTTCTGCACATCCTCGTCCTTCGGCTCCTCCCAGCTCGGGGCAGGGCCGTGCGCATTACAATCCGGCATCATGGCGATGATCTCGGACCAACGCGAATTGTTGCACAACGGGACCACCCCCACTGGCAGCTTGAAAAATGGCCCCTTGAGGGCCTTGCCAACCTTTGCGGCAGCCCTCACGACATTGCCGGTCTGCTCGACCTCGCCATCACGACACACATCAAGCTGGAAAAGTCGCTGGCAGAAGTGGGCATGCGCCAGCACTGTGAAGTTGTGATCGAGGCCGGAGTGGAGTCTCATAATGTCAGCCGGGTTCGTAAAGAGCCATGCTGGCCTCCCCTTGCTGTGCAACGGCGCGATCCGGCGGCGAATGAAGTCCGCGCCGATCATCTCAAGGGTGAGTCCGGCCTGGGTGAGCCGGAGAATCCTGGTGGTGGCGACGGTGAGCCTCCCGTCGGCGGCGTCGACATCGCTCCAATCGCTGCCGCGGACCGGCGGCACTCGGTGGACCTTGCAGAATTCCGGCGGGTTTTCATCTTCAATCCAGCACCACCGGCCACGCCATTCCTCCCACCTCTCCTTCACGGCACCGTTCGGGTACGCCCCCTTGGATCTTGGGATCCAGGTGACGCAACCGGAGACGGCTCCTCCCGGCTGGATTCAAGGGAAGAAGTAATGGCAGAAGAGCGCCGTGTTGGGCTGCACCCCGGCAAAGCCTTCGCAAAGATGCGCGAAGAAAGCCATGCACGCCACCGCATTCGGAGTAAAACCCAAGAGGCGAAAGCCGAAGGTGCGCATAACGTCGCAGAAGAAATCGGAGAAAGGAGGGCATAACCCGCAAGAAAAGTAATCAACGAAGAAGGGGTACCGATTCGAGGCAGGATCAGCGCAAGCAGCAGGAATGATGCGTGTCGCCGGGTGTCCCGAATCCTCTCCCCCCGTCTTCACTCCCCATAGGGGCTTGAAGGAGGCTCGGAGCTCTTGAACATCAACCGTCAAGGGGAAGAAGAAGGCGGACTTCGTCCGGTCCCGCGACAGCGCGCTCTCCGGCGGCTCCACCGTCCCGGCGCCCTTAGCCACCCCCTTGCCCTTGGCGAATTTGGGAGCCATGGCGACCAAGAAGTTCAGAGGGCTGAGGAAGGGGGATGGCAAAGCAGCGGCGGTGGGCGACAGCGAAAGCTTAGGAAGGAAGGAAGAGAGGGAACGGCGGCTCTGAGATTGGAAAAGGAACAAGGGAAGAAGGGGAAGTGAGCAGCGCACCCACGGTTATTCCTTCTTATGGGGGAAAAATGTGGGCCGCCTCCTTTCACATTAACTGTGATGTGACGCATGCCCGCGGGAAGCAACCCCACGCATGCCACCCATGTCACACATGCCTCCCCACGCCGCGCCATGCGCTGGAAGCATGGGAAGCGCAACGCGCGAAGAGACTTACCGCGGTAAAAACCGCCCCGCCTGCCCGCACACCGTTTTTGGGCCTAGTCCAATGACGCGATTGCGCTTACCTGTGGCCCAGGACCGGGGGCTCCTGTGTACCCCTATAACTATGCACGGGCAGTCTGAGCCATGGGCACCACCACACTGAGCAAGGCAAGGGAGGTGAGCCTAGGTAAGGCCGAAGCTCAGGAGAAGCAGAACGACGCCAAGACCAAGACCACAAAGAGCAAAGGGGACGAAGCGGACCCCCGGCAAGATCATTGCCGGGAGGCGGTTTTACCAAACCCGGCAAGACCCTTGCCATGGCAGCTCGCCCCACACCTATGGAGTGAGTCACCCTTGAGTCCACTGCCCCCATGGGGCAAGGATTCGGGAGACATCCCCGTGGTGGCTTGCAGATCTTTGTGAAGACATTCAAGATCAGATACACCCTTTAGGAGATGATGATCCTTGGCGGGATCCCAGCCAAGGAGGACCACAAGGCCCCCGGCAAGAGCCTTGCCGGGGATGACAGCAGGCGCCACGGCAAGACCCTTGCGGGGCCCCGGCAAGGCCCTTGCCAAGAACACCCGTAGGGCCACCATCAGGCCCACACCAGTCAAACCTCCACCGTCGTTCGCATGCAGCTGCCGACCCATCCAGCTGGGCAGGCACCTACGTGGCGGCATGAAGATCTTCATGGAGACCCACCACTGCGCCACCTCAGCTACCTGCCTGCCTACATGGCATCGCGGGCGCCGCTGGCCAGGGCGCGTGTCGACGCGAGAGGGAGCGGCGACGGACGAGACAGGGCTCTCCCCCGTCCCCGATAAAGCAAGGACACCTGGGTAAGACGCATTAAATGCGCCTTGTCATGTAATGCGAGGGATAACCTCACATCACTGTACCCTTTCCACCTCCTGTGTGCTACTGTGGCAACCCCTTTCCTATAAAAGGAGGCCCGAGGCGACCAGGAGGAGGATTCAACTCTTTGGAGCTCCTCACGGCCCATAGCTAGCTCAAGAACACAGATATACAATCCACCAAATCAGGAGTAGGGTTTTACGCATCCCCGCGGCCCGAACCTGGATAAACGAACCGTGTGCTATCTGTTTGATCCGCTCTTCTCATGACCCCGCGCCCCGCAACCGTAGTAGGGATTCTTGTGATCCCATAGGTGTCATTCCCACCGACAATTCCCCCTCCGGCAGGGTGCCGGAACGGGGTCTATATTGGTTTTCGGTGGCTACAGAGCCTTGCCGCGGTGGAATTTCTGATCTAGGTTCACCTTGAGGGTTTTTGGAATATTTGTTTATTTATAGGGTAAAGAGGGGGGCGGGGGCCACCGAGGTGGGCACAACCCACCTGGGCGCGCCCTGCTGGGTTGTGCCCCCCTTGGGGCACCCCCCCCAGGTGCAGCTCTGGCCCATCCTGGGTGTTCTGGTCCATAATAATTCTCCAAAAAGTTTCGCGGTGTTTGGAGTCCGTTTGATATTGATTTTCTGTGATGTAAAAAACAAGCAAAAAACAACAACTGGCACTGGGCACTGCGTCAATAGTTTAGTCCCAAAAAATGATGTAAATTGCAATAAATGATTGTAAAACATCCAAGAATGATAATATAACAGCATGAATACTTCATAAATTATAGATACGTTGGAGATGTATCACCGCCCCGCTGCCGGGCTCGGATCGGGGAACGCGACGGGTTGTCCCGCCACCGTGCTCCGGTCAAGCGGGAGGAGGACTCCCGCGGAGCATGCGGCTGCTGGAGCCTGGCTCGGGAGCTACTGTGGCCGTGCGGGGCACTTTTGTTTAACCTTTCCTTTTTCCTACATTTTGAGAGAAAGTAGATGGCCCCGCTAGGGTGTGTAATGAACTGCGGCACTTATGCCACTATGCTATGCTTATTATTTTGATGTTACGATATGCTATCTATGTTCCGAATAGACGTGGTTTGGGTAACTTAGCTTGGCAGGCTCGCGGTAGTTTAGTTTCCCATCCCGCGAGGGCGCGCCCTTTGGCATCTGGTGAAGCTCCCTTCCCGACAACTCAGGAGCCATCGGCCTCAGGACATGTTGTTGAGCTCCAGAGATGTTAGAAAATCTGACAGGGTGCCTTTTTCTTCCTTGCGCGAGCCCCCCAGGCATGAGTTAGTTGTGGCTTAGTGCACCGCGTCACGCTGCCCGAGGGGCACAGACTTAGATTGTGCTCAGGCCCACGAGCTCATTCGAGAGCGCCTCGCGAGGATCAAGGAAGCTGAAGCCCTGGAAATTGAGGCTCTGGGGTGACAGGGCTTTGGCGAAGTGTGTTTGCGGCTTGGGCGAACCCAACACGCGCACACACCTGCCCAGCCCAGCCCCCACGCGAGAGACACGCGAGGAGGAGCGATGGGAAACTGCCGCTCCCCTGAGCCAAGACTAAAATGCGAGATAAATAAAAGGGGAGAATTCAACTTGTCCATCAAAAAAACGCAAGAACTCCAAATTCCATGAAGAAGTTGCAAACCAGCTACGGAAAGCAAGGAAATGAACAGCCGCGTCCTGCACCTAGTCTAGTCTTCTCACCTACGCGGAGCTAAGTGTTACCACTAGGACGTGGGAGGGAGCCCCCAAGGCCCGAGGGTGGCACTCTAGAGACTCCGAGGCATGTACAGCCCCACTCTTTATTATGTGAGAGTGTCACGAGCGGAGACCTTCACAGGCATGGGGCCTTGCTTCATGGGTAGAACTTCCAGAGGTGCTGGATGTTCCAGGCGTTCAGGATGGGGATCCTCTCATGTGTCTCCAGGCACACGGCGCCAGCCCTGGCGACACGGGTGTTCCTGAACGGGCCCTCCCACATGGGTGAAAGCTTATGCAACCCCTCCCTGGAGAGCACCCGCCTCAGGATGAGATCAACCACCTGGAGCATCCTGGAGCGGACGCTGCGGCAGTGGTACCACCGCAGCGCCTGCTGGTACCTTGCTGCTCGGAGCACGGCTTGACGCTGGCGTTCCTCCCCCAGCACGAGGTCCATCCCCACGAGGCATCCTGGCGTGCCTCGTCAAACTCCAAGACCCGCGCGGAGCAATGCCTGACCTCATGAGGGAGAACCGCTTCGGCTCCATAGACGAGGAAGAATGGAGTATCGCCTATTTGCTTGGTTGCGGTGGTGCGGATGGACCGTGGCATGGACTGGAGCTCGTCCAGCCAACCCCTGCCACATGCCTCGAGCTTCTTCTTGAAGGTTCTTGCCTTGAGGCCTCTCAGGACCTCTGCCTTGGCGCATTCGGCCTAGCCGTTGCTCCTGGGGTGTGCCACTGAGGCGTAGCATATCTGCGATCCAAGGTTAGCACAATATGTTTTGAAAAGGTTGCTAGTGAACTGCGAGCCGTTGTCGGTGATGATGCGATTGGGGACCCCGAACCGGCTCATGAGGCCCTTGATGAACTTGACTGCCGAGCAGGGTGGGATAGTGCGGACAACCTCCACCTCCGCCCACTTGGTGAATTTGTCCATGGTGATGTAGCGGTAGCGGTAGACCCGGGACGCCCAAGGAAACGGCCCCTAGATGTCCAGCCTCCAGACCGCAAATGGCCACAAGAGCGGGATGATCTAGAGACCCTGAGCGAGCTGGTGGATCTGCTTCACATGGAATTGGCATGCTTCACAAGATCTCACCAGCTCTATGGCATCATTGAGCATCATGGGCCGGTAGAACCCGTTGCGGAATGCTTTACCCATGAGGGTGCGCGATGAAGAGTGATGCCCGCAGTTCTCGCCGTGTATGTCAGCCAACAACTCATGTCCCTGCTCCCTGGAGATGCACCGCAAAGAAACATCATTTTGCTATTTCCTATAGAGCCCACCGTCTTGGATGCAGTAGGCAGTGGCCTGTCGAGCCAAATGCTTTGCATCCTCCTTCTCCGGCAGGGTCCCCTAAAGAAGGTACGCCTTAAACTCTTCGGTCCAGCACCCCTCCTGAGGCTCGAGTGTGAGAAGTAGATGCGCTCCCGAGGTTGGGCCGCAAGCGGGGGCTCCTGAGAGGGCCGATGGTGGGAGATCCTCCTGAGGCAATGTTGGTTCCGCAGCAAGAGGGGCTGCTGAAGATTTGAAGAGCCGCTCCTCGAAGACGCCATGACCCTAGGGGGAAGCGTCAGGATGCCCTCTTGGCGTTGTCGTGAGCTTCCTTGTTCGTTCGGTGCGGCACATGCTGCAGTTCCAGGCCCAAGAAATGTTTCTCAATTTTTTGTACCTCCGCAAGGTATGCCTCCATGTGCTCGTCCTTCAGCTTGTATACTTTGTTGGAGAAGTTAACGAGGAGCTGGGAGTCGCCCTTGATGGTGAGCTGCTTCACTCCCAAGGTTACTGTAGCCTTGAGACCGACAATCAGGCCTTTGTACTCCGCGATGTTGTTGGAGACCTTCTCCCCCTACTGGAAGCAGAGCTGCATGGCATAGTAAAGCTTGTCCTGGGTGGGCGAGATGAGCACGACGCCAGCCCCCACGACCTGACGCACGAAGGCTCCATCGAAGTACATGACCCAGCCGTCAGGTGACTCGCTCCCTAGTGAGAGGGATCGGTCCTCTCCCACTTCGGGGTTGGGGATGTCAGTCCATTCCGCTATGAAGTCGGCGAATGTGGTGCCCTTGATGACTCTGGTGGTGCTGAACTCCAACTGGAATGCCTGCAATTCGATGTTCCATTCTGCCACCCTTCCTGCTGCATTGGGGCTCCTGAGCACTCTCTCCAGCGGGTAAGCTGAGACGACCTTGATGGGGTGGCCTTGAAAGTAGTGGTGCAACTTGCATGAGGCGACGAGAAGCACGAGCTAGAGCTTTTGTGTCATCGCGCAACATGGGAGTGCACCCGCGCATCGCGCAACACCGTACTGACGAAGTACCCCGGGTGCTCGACGAGGGCGGAAGTGTGGGTGACACATTGCGCCTCCTGAGGCCCGATGGTCTCAGGAGGCTGGTCACCGGTCGAGGCAGTCAGGGCCCCATGAGCTCCGTCCTGAGGGGCTTGGTCTTCTATTGGGGTAGCCGAGGCCTTAGGAGCGACATCCTAGAACCGATGCGTTCCGGCCGGCCGCGGGGTGCTGCTTTGAGAGTCCTTGGCCGGGCGTTCCTCCCAGACTGCCACCAGCGCCGTGCTGGCCGAGTGAGGGGTGGTGGCCAGGTAGAGCACCAGTGGCTCGAGGGGGCATGGCGCTACCATCACCAGCGGGCTGGTGAGGTACTTCTTCAGGTCTTGGAATGCCGCGTCGGCCTCCGGAGTCCACTCGAATGGTCCCTTCTTTTTCATCAGCTTGAAGAATGGGAGGGTGCACTCCCACGGCTTGGAGACGAAGCGCCCCAACGATGTCACACAGCCCGCCAGCTTCTGCATCTTCTTGAGGGTATGTGGCGGGCTCATCCCTTCTATGTCCTAGACCTTCTCGGGGTTGGCCTCGATTCCCCTATGCGACACCAAAAAGCCCAGCAGCTTGCTGGAGGGGACGCCAAACATGCATTTCTCCGGATTGAGCCGTAGATCCACCTTGCGCAAGCTGGCGAATGTTTCCTCCAGGTATTCAATGAGAGTCCTTGCCACCTGAGATGTCACCACTATATCGTCAACATAGGCCTCAGCGTTCCTCCCGAGCTGCCGGCCCAGAGTGATGTGCATTAGCCGCTGGAAAGTTGCTCCGGCATTACGCAGCCCGAACGGCATGCAGGTGTAGCAATACACCCCGCATGGGGTCAGGAAAGCCGTCTTCTCAACATCTTGCACTGCCATCTTGATTTGGTGATAGCCTGAGAATGCATCCAGAAAACATAGCAGGTCGCACTTGGCGGTGGAGTCGACGATCTGATCGATACGCGGAAGTGGGAAGGGGTCTTGGGGCAAGCCTTGTTGAGGTTGGTGAAGTCGATGCACATGCGCTCCTTCCTGCCCTTCTTGGGGACGACGACCAGATTCGCCAGCCATTCCGGGTACCGCACCTCCCGAATGACACCGGCTTCTTGCAGTTTGCGAGTCTCCTGGACGATGAACGATTGCTTTTCTATGAAATGCCGCCGCGTCTTTTGCTTCATTGGCGCACGTTAGGGCATGCCCTTAGGTGATGCTCGATTACCCCCCTCAGGATCCAGACCAGATCCTTAGGCTCCCATGCAAATACATCGTTGTTCTTGCGCAAGAAGCTGACCAACGCCTCGTCTTGATCTGAAGGGAGGCCGACACCTATGGTGAAGGTGGCGCCCGACGCCCCATCCTCATCAACTGATACTTGCTTCGTCTTGGCGTGATCTTGGGAGAATAGTTGCTTCCTGTTTGCTGGTGCAGCCCCCATAGCATTCGGGGCTCCTTCCTCACCTGGCCGCATAGTAGCCGTGGCACTGAAGGCGAGCTTGAGGGCCGACAAGGCTTCCTTGGTGTCCCCGGCCACAGTGAGGACGTCACTGATCCCCGGCATCTTCATGAGATTGTAGGCAGGGTGGGTTGCTGCCACGAACTGGGCCAAGGCCGGGTACCCGAGGATGGTGTTGTAAGGGAGGCCAATGTGGGCGATGTCGAAGTCGATGAGCTCAGTGCGGTAGTTGTCGCGGGTGTCGAAGGTGACAGGGAGGCGGATCTACCCAAGTGGGCTGGTGGAGCCGTAGATGACCCCAGAGAAGGGTTTGGTGGGGCGGAGCCGTCCATGAGGCACATGAATCAAGCCGAATGCCTCAACAGAGAGCACATTGAGGCCGACTCCACCGTCAATGAGGGTCTTGGTGACCGCCATGTTGCAGATGGTGAGGGTGCAGAGCATCGGGAGCGCGCCGGCACCCGTGGTGCTCGCAGGATGGTCCCTCGAGTCAAAGGTGAGGTCTGCCTTGGGTGCCTCCTAGCCCGGCGGAGGCCCCCATTGCTCGTGAGCGGCACCCGCCTAGCAAAGGAACTGCTTAACATGGCGATCCGAGGGCGATGCCCGCAAACCAGTGAGGAGGGTCGCGACGGCATGGGGCGCCGGAGCTGCGAAGCGCGCGGCGAAGAGGCTGCGCAGTTCTTCCCAGGAGGCCACATAAGACCCTGGCAGGTTGAGCAGCAAGGCGCTCGGCGCGCCTGTGAGGGCCATAGGAAGCCAGTTGGCCATGGCCTTGTCATCGCCGGCGGCCATCAACACAACTTCCTCGTACGCTTGGAGAAAGCCTGTTGGATCCGTCGCGCCATCATGTCGGGGCGGCAGCTCCGGCCTGAACTTGGGTGGCCACTGCACCCGCCGTAGGGCAGGGGCAAAAGCTCGGAGGCCCTCAACCTCTCCGAAGGTGCGTGCCGATCTGGTCGATGGAGGAGCTTCCGCCATGAGAGCCGACAGTGGAGCGAAGCGGACAGAGTGGCGGTTCGATGCACCCCTACCTGGCACCGCCAACTGTCGGATTTCAGGTTCCGCCGACCCTTGAGAGGTTCAAACTCTGGGGTGCGTGCGAAGAACTCATCCTCCCAGTCTGCCTGCTTGCTGATCTCATGGCCTAGCTCAACGAACTAAATGGACAAGAGACATAACTGTTTACCCAGGTTCGGGCCACCTTGCGGTGTAAAACCCTACTCTTGCTTTGTGGTGGATTTGCGTCGAGGGGCTGAGGATAAACTAGTACAGAGGAGAACGACCTCAGTTGGAGAGGTGTTCTTGTGCTCGGTGAGTTGGTGGGTGTGAGGATGATCTGAATGATCTGTCCCCCTACTACGGTGGTGATGTTGCTATATTTGTAGGGGCCTTGGTCCTCTTCCCAAATGTAGGCGGGAAGGGATCCCACAACGGCCAAATTCCAAGGGAGAAAACTAGTACATGCGATCCTGAAAAAAGTGGTCTTTGCCTGCAAAAGCGTCTGGTGGTGACGCCGCGGTGGACTCGGCGATGACCTCCGTCCTGCCATCCTGGCGGTCTTGGTCTTTTTGCACCAGAATGAAAACCTTTGCTTGATTCCTCGGGACTCTATGCCTGTGCTGGCCTCCTTAGCACCAAAGAGGAAACTGGTACACTGCGCCCACTGGCGCCTGCTTGGCCTTGGTCGTCATGGCTCACATCATCTGAACCTCGCAAGGTGAACCTTGCATAGAAATCTCCGCTCCTCGGGAGCCATCCTGGGCAGGCCGCCCCACGTGAAGGTCTTGGCGTCGTCCACCTCGCGAGCCTTGGCCCCTCGCGAGGGTCTTGAGTAGTTGATGTCGAAGCTGGGCCATACTAGGCCGTCGATGGAGCCACGCCGTGGGCCGCAGGCAGGCAAGTCTGGGTACCCCCGTTCCCAGAACACTGACACCGTCGATCGTGAGATTGTTTTCCTGCATGGCGAAAAACTCCCCTTCGAGGAACACGTGGCGTTGGAGCTGATTATCGAGGAAGAGGTCGCAAAGCCATGTCCAGATGACGTGTGTGGATGAGTCGCGACAGTTCACCATGTCAAAGAGCCCTCACGAGAACATGAGGAACATCCACTTGATGATGCGTGCGTCGACGGCCAGCCACTCATCGTCACCTTTCATGTTGCGGATGTCGATGTTCCCATCAACATGGTCGATGAGGCGGTAGGAGCGAAATAGGAGCGCGAAGTAGGTGTGCCATGCATTCTAGGATGGGGAGTCGAGCCTGAGATGGGGACATGGTCTTTGATGTGAAGTTCGTTGAGGCGATCAGAGGTGAAGGCGAGAACGGTGGTGGAGCCGTCGAGGGAGGAAGCGGAACCAACCATGGTGAAGGTGCGGCGGCGGCTTAGGCAAAAGCGACGGCAGGAGGGTAAGTTGGAGGGTGGCGGTGGCGGCTGAGGGGAGAGTTAGCTGCAGCAGCCTAGGAGGTTTTATGGTTTTAGATGGGTAGAGTTGGGGAAGCGGCAGCAGCGGCTTGGGAAGGAGGCAGCGGCGGCGACAGCGTGGGAGAGTTACGGTTTGGGTGCGGTGGTGGCTTGGAGTGAAAGCAACATCGGCGGTGTGGGAGGATGAGGGTTTAGGTACGATAGCGATGGAGAGGAAGCGACAGCGGCAGAAGAGGAGGAGGCGGCAGCGGCGGGGGCGGCGGGGAGCATGGCGACGGCCTAGAGCGGAAGCGATGGAGATCGGAAGAAAACTGATACCATGTAGAAGACTATATGATGCAACTCAATTGTATCCATCGGAGTCTGTTACAATATATACAGGTGATTGAGGGAGTCCTGGACTAAGGGGTCCTAGGGCGTCCAGCCTGTTAGCCATGGGCCCGACTAATGGGTTGTGAAGATGCGAAGACCGAAGACTGCACCCATGTCCGGATGGGACTCTCCTTGGCATGGAAAGCAAGCTTGGCGACCGAATATGTAGATTCCTTTCTTTGTAACCGACCTTGTGTAACCCTAGATCTCCCCGGTGTCTATATAAACCAGAGGACTTAGTACGGAGGGGGAGAGATTCATTACCATAGCCATACAAGATAGACCTCTAGGGTTTAGATATTACGATCTCGAGGTAGATCAACTCTTGTAACACTCGTATTCATCAATATCAATCAAGCAGGACGTAGGGTATTACCTCCATAGAGAGGGACCAAACCTGGGTAAACATCGTGTCCCCTGTCTCCTGTTACCATCGACCTTAGACGCACAGTTCGGGACCCCCTACCCGAGATCCGCCGGTTTTGACATCGACATTAGTGCTTTCATTGGGAGTTCCACTGTGCCATCGAGGAAAGGTTTGATGGCCCCTTCAATCGTCGATAGTGACGCTGTCCAAGGAGAAACCTTTCTCCCCGGATAGATCTTCGTGTTCAGCGGCTTCGCACTGCGGGCCAACTCATTTGGCCACCTGGAGCAGATCGAGAGCTACGCCCCTGGCCATCAGGTTGGGTTTGGGAGCTTGAACTACATTGCGGACATCCGTGGAGACTTGATCTTCGCCGGATTTGAGACCGCTGCTACCACTCCTGGCCACCTCGAGAGACATGACCTAAATCTGCCGTCGGACGGCATCCAGGAGATAGCTCCCGTAACCGCTCTGGCCTTAAACCCAGAGCAGACTGTGCCATCCAAGGACTAGAGGCTCAACCCTGCCATGGAGACCACAGATTCCCCAGCATTGGAGCCGCACATAGACTTGATCTCATACGATACCTGTGCCACCGGAACTCCGGACTCGCCTCCGGCCGTAAGTTCCGAACCATGTGAGCACGCGGACGCCGAACTGGATCGTTTATCGATCTTCAAATTTAGTGCCACAGACATCTTCCAGCATTCGCCTTTGGGTGACGTGCTAAAATCATTAAAAACCTGTCCTTGACAGGGGATTTACAGCTGAACTATACCCGGTTCGAACTAGAAGCTGGTGGTAAGGAATTTCGCTCCCCACCCGCCACCCACTTTAGAGCCATTGTCGAAGACTTAACTGGCATGCTCGATTATGGCTCCGATGTCATTGACGGTATGGACGATGATGCCGGAGATGAAGAGGCCCAGGACCCGCCATTCATCGGACGCTGGACGGCCACTTCCTTGTACGATGTGTACATGGTGGATGCACCAAAGGAGAACAGCGGCGATGACAAGGAAGATCCAGCTGAGGATAAACCTTCCGAAACACAATCCAAGCGTCGGCGTCAGCGGTGCCGCTGTAAGTCATGCCGCAGTAAAGACAGCAATACCGGCACAGGAGAAGATAACACTCCAGAAGGTGCCGAAGACAACCAAGAACCTGTTGATACAGCTAATGAACAAGATGAACGGGAAGATGGGCAGGTCAGCGCTGGTAAACAGGCCACGCATGAAGACTCAGAGGATGGAAGTTATCTTCCGCTCTTTGAGGACGAGGTGAGCCTCGGCACCAACAATTTCGTCGTGCCTGAGGAACCTCTTGAGCAGAAGCGCTTCAAGCGCCAGCTAATAGCCACTACAAGGAGCCTGAAAAAGAAGCAGCAGCAGCTTCGAGCTGACCAAGATCTGCTCAACAATAAATGGACCGTCGTCCTAGCAGCCGAAGAATACGGCCTCAAGCGCCCGGCCAAAAGCTACCCGAAGCACAAATTACTACCTCAGTTCGACGATGAGGCGCCGGAACACATACCACCATCGCGCAATGTGGCTGACCGACAACCACGTGGATGGGACAAAGCGGCAACTCAAGCCGAACACCAGCCCGCCCCGCCTCATCGCAAAGGTAGAGGCAAATCAGCTCACGGTCATACATATGACCTTCGACACGACCTGAACAATAAAGCAGGATATACCCGGTCGATTTACGGATCGCAAGGATGTTCCTCGACACGTGATGATGGCTACCTATTCGGAGATGACAAACCTAGTCACGCCTGAGCCGACAACCGCAGACGAACTCCATCGGAGCTACGTCGCGATATAGAGGCGCCGCACACCCTCTTTGCTTCACCGATGAATTAATGGATCACGAATTCCCCGAATGGTTCAAACCCGTTAACATTGAATCATACAACGGAACAACCGACCCCACGGTATGGATCGAGGATTTTATTCTCCATATCCACATGGCCTGCGGAGATGACCTTCACGCTATAAAATACCTCCCACTAAATCTCAAAGGGCCAACTCGGCACTGGTTAAATAGCCTGCCTGAAAATTCTATCGGCAGCTGGGAGGACTTGGAAGAACCCTTCCTCGACAACTTCCAAGGTACATATGTCCGGCCACCAGACGCCAATGATTTAAGCCACATAGCCCAACAACCTGGAGAGTCAGCCAGGAAATTTTGGACTAGGTTCCAAACCAAAAAGAACCAGATCGTCGACTATCCGAATGCTGAAGCCCTAGCGGCCTTTAAATATAGCATCTGCGACGAATGGCTCGCCCGCCTCCTCGGCCAAGAAAAACTGAAATCTATGGCAGCCCTCACGGCACTCATGACCCGCTTTTGCGCGGGTGAGGATAGTTGGTTGGCTCATAGCAAAAACACAACCAGCGAGGCAGGCCCCTCTAAGGTTAAGAACCGCAACGGCAAGCTCCGACACAGCAAACACAAACGCCGAAGCAATGACGACAACACCGATGACACTGCTGTCAATGCCGGATTCAGCAGCCCCAAGTCTAGTCTATGGAAAAAGCCGTATAAAAGAAACAATCGGGGACCATCCAGCATATACCGCATACTTGACCATCCGTGCCAAATCCATGGCACCCCATACAAACCAGCCAACCATACCAACAGAGATTGCTGGGTTTTTAAGTAAGGCGGCAAGTTAAATGCCGAAAACAAGGAAAAGGGATCGCACAGCGAGGACGACGACGAGGAGCCCCTGCAGCCAAACACGGGGGGACAGAATAAGTTTCGCCCTTATGTCAAAACGGTGAACATGATATATGCTACACACAACCCCAAGAGGGAGTGCAAGCGCGCACTCAGGGACGTCTGTGCGATAGAGCGAGTCGCCCCAAAATTCAATCCATGGTCATCGTGCCCGATCACTTTTGATTGTTGGGATCCGACCAGTATCTGGCATGGCGGATTAGCTGCACTAGTCCTAGACCCAGTCATTGATGTTTTCCACCTGATGCGAGTCCTCATGGACGGTGGCAACAGCCTCAATCTGCTCTATCAGGATACAGTGCGCAAAATGGGCATTAACCCATCATGGGTCAAGCCCACAAGGACTACCTTTAAAGGATTCATACCAGGCGTAGAGGCCCGCTATACGGGCTCAATCACACTAGAGGTTGTCTTAGGATCTCTGGACAACTTCCGAAGTGAGGAGTTAATCATCGACATCGTCCCCTTTCGTAGCAGCTATCACGCACTGCTTGGACGAACCACATTTGCTCGATTCAATGCAGTACCTCACTACGCTTATCTCAAGCTCAAGATGCCCGGACCACGTGGCGTCATAACAGTCAATGGAAATACAGAACTCTCCCTCCGTACCGAGGAGCATACCATGGCCTTAGAAGCAGAAGTACAGCGTGGCATTTTCGGGCAGAACCTTAATTCGACGGCCGAGCCCCCGGACACCATTAAGAGAGTCCGGACTATCCTGTAGCAAGACAGCCCGGCTCGTCAAGAGCTTAACTAGCAATTTGGCCTTCGTCACAGTCCCAATCAAATGGCGGCATTTGTACCGCGTGTACATAACTACGCACTCAAAATCCATGGGCATCGATGGAGGCATAGCTAGCCCGCGATCCACAGTGCGGCTCGACCGACCCTAGGATTCGCACACCTTCACTTTTCCTTTTCATTTTGGGTTTTTCTCTTTTCGAGGTTTCTTCCAACAACCCGTTTGTCGGACACACCAATGAGGCAAGGAGCTTTGGCGTACAAGGGAATGCCCAGGTGCTCTCTGCTAACGATTGCTATACCTGTTTTACATACCTGCACGCAGCTCGCTCTTGGTCATGGCATGCTAAATAGACTTACTTGCTTATCCAATTACTTGTACAAGTACGCTTCGACGTATTAATCACTTTACAAATGGTAAAATAAATGGTAGCGTTAGCTTATTACTTAATTTTCCCCTTTTTCTTACCTTTGTATTTATTACTCATTGCACACATACACTCTGGTACATTTTACTTCACCACGGGCTTCATCGCGCCCCGCAATACGGCAACAAAGTCTGAACACTTTTTACAATACAGTTTGGCACCCCAAATTCATTGCATTATATGCATCAGCTCCGAATCATGTCTTTGGTCAATAGTTGGGTTGTCCGGCTCCTGTGCTTACTACCTTATGTTCCGCTATATCGGCTAGGGTAGTAAAGGGAGAACTACTGCGATTGTGTCCCGGTTCTTTCGGACAAGCACCTCACTAGAGAAAGCCGAAAACTGACTGTCATGATGCAGCGAGAGCTGGTCAGCTGTTCGAGAGGTTTCAAATCCTTAGAGGATTTTTTCTGCTTTACACGAGGAATCGGTTTTTATCCGATCAGGTGTATAGAGCCCCTAGATCGGCCTTCCGAATACGAGGGGTTTCGCCAAAATTCTCATTCTCAAACTCCTATGGCTAAGTGAGGGCGATAAAGGCCGTATAGTCTGATTGCCTTGTTCGTTGCGCTAAACACCTCCTTTAAGGACCAGAATATGGACTAAATAGTGTTTAGATTTACCCTAAACACCCCCGTACTATCTACGTGGGGTAGAAGCCGACGACTGGTCAACCCTCAGATTTCATAAACGGTCGCACAGGAGGTAAAATTTTAAAATCACAAGCATTATATTACATAGCATCATTGTTCCATATTACAGGACAGGATAATACGAATGCTTTCATGGGAATATAACATCCTTCATACATTGCTCCTCGACAAGGTGGGATCCCTCCAGGACACCATCAAAATATAACTCGGGTCGGCGGTGCTCCTTGCCCTCAGGCAGCCCCTCGGTCATTAGCTTCTAGGCATCCATATTCGCCCAGTGCATCTTGACGCGGGCAAAGGCCATCCGGGCACCTTCGATACAGACCGACCGCTTTATAACTTCAAGCTGTGGGCAGGCACCCACAAGCTGCTTCACCAGTCCGAAGTAGCTACTAGGCATGGGCTCGGTAGGCCATAGTCGGACTATTAGGTCCTCCGTGGCTAGCTCGGCCGCCTTATGCAACCCGACCAGCTGTTTCAGCTGATCGCTGAAGGGCACCGGATGTTCTGGTCCAAGGTATTGACACCAGAACAGCTTCTCCATAGAACTCCCTTATTCGGCTCGATAGAACTCGGCAGCATCCGCTACACTGCGCGGGAAATCCGCAAACGACCCTGGAGAGCTCCAAATTCGGGTAAGTAAAAGGAGTGTTTCCTTGATAGACATGCTTTGCATAACGAAAGCCTTATCAGCGGCGATCTTCTTGGCCGCCTGGATTTCCTGAAGGGCGCTCTGGCCTTTGGCTCGGGCATCTTGTGTGCTCTGGCGGGCCTTCGCAAGTTCGGACCCTTGCATCTTAGAATCATGCTCCAGGGACTTGTACTTCTTGACGGCGTCCTAGAGCTCTTGCTGGACCTCGCTGATCTGAGCCTTGTGCTTGTCGCGCGCGGCCCGTTCCTTGGCCGCTTTGTCCTTGGCCTCGGTTAACGCCTTCTTGAGGGCCGCCACCCCGGTCGTGGCCCCTAATAAAGTTCATGGCACTTTAGTCAGCACGAACCATTTATCCTTCCTAAATATACATGCATGTTACTACATACCTTGGCTGTCCTCCAGCTGCTTCTTTACAAGGCCGAGCTCTTTCTCGGCCCGCTCTAGGTTCTGCTTCAGTCCGGAGACCTCCACAGTATGAGCGGCAGCAGCCAGCAGCGACGTCTGCTTATTGTAATTCCCTCGATGTGGCTATATCTCCCATGTGTCGAAGCACGGCTTAGAGGCATAACCGCATTGAAAGCAATCTCGCAAGTGAGGTAATCTTCACACAACCCATGTAATACATAAGGGAAAAAGATTAATAGTTGGCTTCCAATCGCCACTTCACACAATTACATGAATAAAGCATTACAACATCCAAATATAATCAAGGTCCAACTGCGGAACCAAAATAAAAGAAGAACCCCAAATGTGACAAGGTCCCCGATCGACCCCAACTGGGCTCCACTACTGATCAACTAGAATGAAACAACATAAAGGACACGATCTTCATCGAGCTCCTCCTTGAGCTTGGTTGCGTCATCTGCTCGGGAACATCGGCACCTACAAACTGGTTTTGGAAGTATCTGTGAGTCACGGGGACTCAGCAATCTCACACCCTCGCGATCAAGACTATTTAAGCTTATAGGTAGGGTAATGGTATGAGGTGGAGCTGCAGCAAGCGACTAGCATATATGGTGGCTAGCATACGCAAACGAGAGCGAGAAGAGAAGGCAAAGCACGATCAAACATCTATGATCAAGAAGTGATCCTAGAACAACCTACGTCAAGCATAACTCCAACACCGTGTTCACTTCCCGGACCCAGCCGAGAAGAGACCATCACGGTTACACACGCGGTTGATGTATTTTAATTAAGGTCAACTTCAGGTTTTCTACAACCGGACATTAACAAATTCCCATCTGCCCATAACAGCGCGCACGACTTTCGAAAGTTCAAATCCCTGCAGGGGTGTCCCAACTTAGCCCATCACAAGCTCTCACGGTCAATGAAGGATATTCCTTCTAGCGGGAAGACCCAATCAGACTCGGAATCCCGGTTACAAGACATTTCGACAATGGTAAAACAAGTCCGGCAAAGCCACTCGAATGTGCCGACAAATCTTGATAGGAGCTGCACATATCTCGTTCTTAGGGCACACCGGATTGTCCAAACTTCCGGTAGGCCATCCCAGAGTTGCCCCTGGTGGCTACCGGCGGCTGACAAGGTGGACCAACACTCAGAGGAGCACTGGCCCGGGGGGGGGGGGGGTAAAATAATGATGACCCTCGAGGGCACGACTCCCAAGGGAAAAGAAAAGGCTAGGTGGCGAATGGTAAAACCAAGGTTGGGCCTTGCTGGAGGAGTTTTATTCAAAGCGAACTATCAAGGGGTTCCCATTATAACCCAACCGCGTATGGAACGCAAAATCCGGGAACATAACACCGATATGACGGAAACTAGGGCGGCAAGAGTGGAACAAATCACCAGGCATAAGGCCGAGCCTTCCACCCTTTACCAAGTATATAGATGCATTAATTAAATAAGAGATATTGTGATATCCCAACAAGTAAACATGTTCCAACAAGGAACAACATCTCCATGTTCCAACAAGGAACAAACTTCAATCTTCACCTGCAACTAACAACGCTATAAGAGGGGCTGAGCAAAGCGGTAACATAGCCAAACAACGGTTTGCTAGGACAAGGTGGGTTAGAGGCTTGGTTCAACAATATCGGAGGCATGATAAGCAAGTGGTAGGTATCGCAGCATAGGCATGGCAAAAGAGCGAGAAACTAGCAAGCAAAGATAGAAGTGATTTCGAGGGTATGGTCATCTTGCCTGAAATCCCGCAAGGAAGAAGAACGAGTCCATGAAGAAGACAAACGGGCGTAGTCGAACGAGTCCTCACAAACGCGACGTTATCGGAACCAACCCGAAGAAGCAACACCGAAAAAGAGCAAACAACATAGTAAACAACCACCACATAATCATGGCATGATGCACAAACAATTATGATGCATGTCTGGTTTAACGAAGCATGGCATGGCAAAGTGCACAAACAACCCTACAAATTAAGTGGAGCTCAATATGCAACTCCGTTGCATAGTGACGAAACACCACATTCAAGTTATTTAGTTCGATCTCCTTTATGTACCCAACAATATTAAATGTTGTTAAACAATGGGAAGAGGGGAAGCATGATGAAACTATCTAATCTAGGCATGTTTAAATGAGGCCGGAACAACAAAACAACAAGTCCGGAAACTCCTCATATGCATATATTAGGTTTGGTACTGTTATGCCCTAAACATAATTTTAGAGTTATTAAACATGCAAAGTAAAGCCACCATCTTAAACTAGGCATTTTTCTAACCCATTTACATATAAAGTTTATTAAATTTGGAGCTACGGTTATTAAGTTATGAAATAAATCATTTTAGCATGGCATTATGGGAAATACACACAAAAATCATTTTAAACATTCTAAACATGGATGAAAGTGATATATTATGAAACTAGACAAAATTCTAAGCAACTTTCATATTAAGTTTGTTTAATTCCGATGCACGGTTAATTAGTTATTAAATGCGTGGATGCTGAGGGTTTTTCTGTAAAACATGTAAACTCTAGATAAAGAATAAATTCGTAGCAGGAAAAAAAATCATCGGGCCGAATCTGAAGGCTGGCCCAACAGAGAAAGAAAAAAAAGGAGGGCGCTCGGGGGGCGGCCTCACCCATGGGCGAGGACCAGTTCGGAGGGGAAGCAGGCCGGCCTGGCAGGGCACGCTGGGCCTTGGCGCTTGTTCTTGCTTGCACTGGAACAGGTCAATGCAGGGAGCGAGCGGGCGAAGTAGAGAACCTCGACAGGGGCGCTAGCAGGAGGTCGACGCCGCGGGGCGAGGCGGCGCTGTACTTGGCGCGGTCGTCCTCTGAAGGCGGCACCGCTTGAGGCGGGGTTGGGCTGCAGGTCGTTGGCGGGAGCAGAGCAGGCTTCGCGCGAGCGAGTGGCTCGGTCAACGAAGGAACTGATGCATTGCCGAGGCGAAGGAGAGGCATGGCGTCGGTGGACATGGCACGGAGGAAGGAGGTCCAGCGGGCCCGAGGGCACAGGGTGTCGGGGTGGCCGGATCCGGTCGCGGGAGATCGCCGGGGTCCCGTTCCCTGCCGGATCAAAGCGGAGGCGAACCGGTGGACATGGATCTCCATGGCGCGGGGCCCCTGGTCCAAAACAGAGTGAGGGAGACAGAGGTCAGACGAGGTAGGAGCACGGGAGAAAAGAAGAACGCAGGGGCGACGGGACTGGCCTGGTCCAGCGGCGCATGGTGACAAAGACGAGATGCTGTTGCGCGAGAAGAGGAAGAGCTCAACAGGGGCTCGGGTGCTCGCTCGTGGCTGTCTTTGGGAGTAGGGAAGGAAGGTGCGAGGAGGCGTGGGCGCGGAGGAGCTCCACTCCTCTGGATTGAACAGGGAGGAGGAGGTGCTCGATGGATCAGGAGGAGCTGGTGTGGTGGGATTGGTTCGATGGGACAACGAGGAGGAGACCAGGGGAGGTTTATGGTTGGCTGTGGGTGAGATCCCAATGGTGATTTGGGGAATAAGTGCGGCGGCAGTGGCAGGGACAAGTGCCTAGAAGTTAGGGTTTGGTCTAGATTTAGACTAGAGAGTATATATATATATAAAGAAAGAAAGAGGAAGACATTTAGGGACTAATCTGTCCCTTCGATCGTAATCGGACGGTCGGGAAAAAATAGACTAGGAAGTACAATTAACAAAACTGAGACGTTTTGTAGATGTTTGGGGATGATCTGGACACAACAGTGACGAAAGTCCGGTTCGGGTCTGGGGCAGCTTTCGGACGCGCGCGAGGAGGGCCGCGGGCTGACAAGAGAGGTTAGGTTGTACCTGACGGTAGGTAGTGGGCTGTGTAGACGGTCTAGAGAGGAAAGAGAGGGAAAGCCCGGCAACAGTTTTTGGAGACCGAAAACGTCCGACGTTAGACCAGCTATACTGCCGCTATAGTTATCCGTTGGGGCGTCAAACGGACTCCGAACGTGATGAAACTTGGCAGGCGGCCTACCTACAACATAAAAACACCGCATGCCAACTTTCATCCCATTCCGAGAACATTTTCCGGCCACTTATAAAATAATATTTCGGACGTGTCGCGGGCGCGTGCAAGTGTGGCTGGGCTCAGAACAGACAACAGAAGGAACTAGGGGAACCCGGACGGATGCAGGTGTTGAAAACATGATGATGCAATTCACATAATGACATGATGAAATGCAACACGCAAGCAAATGACATGGCAACGACAGCGAATAACTGGACGACACCTGGCACATCGGTCTCGGGGCGTCACACTTATTCACATAGACATCTTATGTTAGACTCCTGCAAAAATTATTTTTATCTTCTGTTCAGCTTTTCCTTTCCGAACACCGAATAGAGCATCAGGGGCTACTGTCTACACTGTGATATCCTTTCTACAATTACATTACTTACCTCAAAGCCTGTTAAAAGGCTAGTGCAGGCTTCAGTCAGTCCGCTTTTGGCGGACTGAACCTTCTCGATTACCGTGCCCATAAGGACATGGTGCTCATCCACAATGGAAGTGCTTCCAGCAGATTATCCCATGCCCCCGATTGGACAGGGGTCACCGGTGGAATACACATACCCCCTTTTTTCGAAGGAGGTTGCGTGCCGGATTCGGGAGCCGCATTGTTCTCCGGAATTGAATCCGGCTAAGGGCTGGACGGAACACGGCCCTCCTCACCACCAGTCTCCATGGGGATCGGCTCCCACTGATGTCTGGCGACAGAGGCATCGCCTTCTGGTGCCTCCTGAGCCTCTCCCCGGGCTGGGAAAGTCCTTCGGGACAACACCTCTGCGTCGTCCTTGGCCTTGGGGGAGTGAGCGGGCGGCGGTGACACGCGGGCCATCTCCTTTGAATCTAGTGAACCCTCTGTCAAGGATCGCAGGGAGCTGTCGCGGGCTGGACTGTGATGGCATAATTTAAACATATTAATATCACAAAATGGAAAGGCCAGACATTTGGATGTGCATAAGGTACTTATGAGGAAGCCTGAGGCTTGGTTCGGGGGGTCGCTCCAGACTGCTATCGACATCCCATGCGGAGTTATCCGTGAGGAAGCCCTTCCCCTCTTGGGCGCCTTCGCCTCCAGAGTTGGGGAGGCCCCCTTTTCTTCCTTTCCTCCTCAGGGGGAGTTTTTTTCTTCCTCCTCTTCGTTGTCGTCTTCGGTGGCCGAAGAGGGAGTCTCATCTCCGGACGTCACGTCTGAAGCACCTTTTCGGCGAAGGCCACTCTTGGCCCCTCTAGCCGTTTTCTTGGCCTTCTTCTCCACCACCTCATAAGGCGCCGAAAATAGCATCTTCGTCAGAAGTGGGGTTTCTTGGTCTTCGGTTAGCGGATCTGGACAGTTAACCCGCCCCACTATACCGATCCAGGCCTGAAAATTGATAGGAAGGCTTAAACTCCTTCCTCAAAATATGCCTGTAGGGGGTATACCTTGAAAACATGAAAGAACTTACCGAATTGGCCTGGTGTTTTAAGCTGAGCCCGTGATCCTTGGTCGTGGGCGGTGGTGTCTCGCCGACCTTGAAGAGCATTTTCTATATGTCTTCGTGCGTTGTGTCAAAGAGCTCTAGTAGCGTCTGGTGCTTGGCCGGATCAGACTCCCACAAATTGCAAGTCCGGTGTTGGCACGGAAGAATCCGGCGAATGAGCATAACCTGGATCACATTGACGAGTTTGATCCTCTTGGTTATCATGTTCTGGACGCACGTCTGGAGCCCAGCCAGCTCGCTTGAAGAGCCCCAGGTTAGGGCCTTCTCTTGCCAGGAGGTGAGCCGCATCGGAGCTCCGGATCGGAATTCGGGGGCCTCCGCCCAATTGGTGTTGCGCGGCTTGGTGATGTAGAACCACCCCGACTGCCACCCCTTCACTGTCTCCACAAAGGAGCCTTCAGGCCAGGTGACATTGGTCATCTTGCCCACCATGGTGCCTCCACACTCTGCTTGTTGGCCACTCATCACCTTCAGCTTCACATTGAAGGTCTTCAGCCATAGGCCGAAGTAAGGTGGGATATGGAGAAATGCCTCACACATGACAATAAATGCTGAGATATTGAGGATAAAGTTGGGGGCTAGATCATGGAAGTCCAGCCCATAGTAAAACATCAGTCCACAGACAAACGGGTGGAGAGGGAATCCCAGCCCGCAGACGAAATGTGTGAGAAACACAACCCTCTCATGGGGCTCTAGGGTAGGGACGATCTGTCCCTCGGCCGGGAGATGGTGAACGATCTCCTTGGCCAGGTATTCGGCCTCTCGGAGCTCCTTGATGTCTTTCCTCTTAACAGAGGATGCCATCCACTTGCCACCATCTCTGGATCCGGACATGGTTGGAGTGCTTTCTCCGGCGTGGGAAGCTAGAGCTTGGGCGCTGGAGCTCAAGAATGGATGGGCAGAGGAAGGAGGAGGCAGGGTTGAGTGATAACGAATCCTTATCCCCTTATAAAGGCTGCGAATGTCAAACACCTCCCTACTCGCCTTAAAACTCGCCTATTCCCAAGGGTTGTGTAAATGGCACGGTTGGGTTACCCACGCCCGTGTTGATGAGAATCACGTAATAAGGGGACACGATCTTTGCTTTGACAAGACGTGCCAATGGCAACCGCGTCTCGAGACGTGGAGCTGCAGACGAAAAACGGTTCGAAATTATGACTGGACAGATGTGATGCCATGTTATGGAAAGTTGTCAGCAGATTGGACTCGTGTAAAATTATATTTTCTCTACGGTTGTGTGTGTGGTGTGTGTTACAGGTCCAGACACGATTGTTTCGTCCGAAGACTATCTTGGAGTTCAGAAGGAGGAACCCGCCTTGCAATGCCGAAGACAGATCTACGCGCAGGATACCTTGTCATTGAAGCCAGGTTCAGGGGCTACTGAGGGAGTCCTGGAATAAGGGGTCCTCGGGCGTCCGGCCTATTAGCCATGGGCCGGACTGATGGGCTGTGAAGATGCAAAGACCGAACACTGCACCCGTGTCCGGATGGGACTCTCCTTGGCATGGAAAGAAAGCTTGGCGACCGAATATGTAGATTCCTTTCTTTGTAACCGACCTTGTGTAACCCTAGATATCCCAGTGTCTATATAAACCGGAGGACTTAGTCCGGAGCGGGAGACATTCATTACCATAGCCATACAAGCTAGACCTCTAGGGTTTAGCCATTACAATCATGAGGTAGATCAACTCTTGTAATACTTGTATTCATCAATATCAATCAAGCAGGACGTAGGGTATTACCTCCATAGAGAGGGCCCGAACCTGGGTAAACATCGTGTCCCATGCCTCCTATTACAATCGACCTTAGACACATAGTTTGGGACCCCCTACCCGAGATCCGCCGGTTTGGACGCCGATAGTGATGTCTTGCGTGATAAGCCAACTAACCCTACAATATCTCTAGGAGTTAACCTATACAAGACTAGAGATGGTAGGAGAATCAGTCGGTAATAAATACAAATATGTCACGGTTCAACAAGGTGAAACTTGTCTGGGCACGTGGCATCTTGCCTATGAAGATACAGCTTTCATGACATCCGTCCAAGTGATGTGTCGAAGGAATAGAAGGTAGATGGGCGAACGACACAGAAGGAGAGACCAACCTTGTTGGAGAGTTCCATCCACAAGACACCTCATAGTGCATTTAATGCATTTGTCCTAACTCATCAGAGTTAGGTATTTAGCACTGTAGCCACTATCTATAGTGTAGATTTATCATTTCGCCACTGTGGTGAACCCTTAGTCTATAAAAGGAGGCCCATGACTACCTTAACAAAGGTCGAAACCCTGTCCATTCTATGCGCGAGCTCCGTGTCGAACGTGTGCTCCTTATAACTGTATCCATACACACAATCAATACATAAACCATGAGTAGGGTTTTACGCTTCACAATGGCCCGAACCTAGGTGAACACTGTGCGTTCTCTGTTGAACCAGCTCTTTATGACTATCGATCCCTGAAGTCGAACCACAAAGGGATTGACATGATCCCGTAGATGGTCATACGCATGACATCTATGGTGTACCAGGTAGGGGGATCACTTGTGCAAACCAGGATTAGTAGTTAGCACGTGAGCTTCATCATCAACTTCACTGCCATGGCGCCCAAGAAGAAGGGCAGAAGGCGGGTGCTCTGTCGATGTCCAAGCCACTAGTGCCTCCGCCGACAGGTGATGACACAGACGGCGACTTGAGTGGTGGAGGCAGAGACCAAGATCAGCTTCTGTGATGCTCTCGCGATCACAGCCAGGTGAGTGGCAGCGTCTGCACCAACCTACCAGTTGTCATCTCCAAGGACAGAGCCACGCTACCCATGGGGGCAGTGCGACGAACTCCAGGCACAACAGGGCGCACTCCAAGATGCCCACGCCGGCGCACACTCTGTGGCCATCTTAGACCGCCGGCGATGAGTAGCGCTGCGATCGCAAGACCCCTGTGGATTATCCTCGTGATGCCCAGGGCCAACGCACGTGCCAGCATGTTGGCGAGAATGGGGGACAGTCACAAATTCGAGACAGAGCTGATTCCATGTTAGGCGGAAGCAAGCCAACCTCTTGTTCATCACACCTCTCCATGCTCTCCATGCCCGAAGAAGTACTAGCCCCCGCCAAGTTACTCTTGGAGTTTCCTCCCGCATCAGACAAGATGGAGGATTGGAGAGCCACCATCGAGAGTCTTGTTGGATATTTGCCAACAATGACAAGCCACAGCGCACAGGGCCATCACAACAGTAGCCTGCCGCACCGGCGTGTGCTACTGGAGAAGGGACTGGAGGTGTAGAACCCACAGACCACAGTGCAGCCCCTCCACGACCGAAACAACCTCAGCGGCAAAGCCAGTGGGTCGTATGATCCGTGAACTCACCGGGGTCATTGTCAAGTTCAGCAAGAACAACGCAGAGAAGATGCCCGTACTACCATCGAATGGTAACAGCAAGCATGCCATCAATCTGACAGGCGTGCATGGTCCACTGTTGATGAGCCCACGCCAGGGAACAACGGCAAGTCTAGTGGCCTAATTCCCGAAACTTCAAGCCGGAGGTGGAGAAGTACGACGACAAGACGCACCCATCAGAGTTCCTAAGAATTTACACCATCGCGGTGCAGGCTGCTGGAGCCCGCGACGACAAGATTTTTGCCAACTATTTCCCGTTGGTTCTCAAGCCGAATGTGAGGTCATGTTTGATGAACTTACCAGAGGTTCAATTTCCTGCTGGGCCGATCTGTGCCACAAGTTTGTCAGCGCCTTCACCACAAAGTTGGAGGCCAAGAAATAGATGTGTAGTTGATTCCTCAGAAGGAGGACGAATCGCTCCGCAAGTATATGCAGAGGTTAAATCATGTGCAACATAACATTCCCGATATCCACCCCATGGCAATCATTGTCGCGTTCTGTCAAAATGTGAGGAACCGCAAGATGCGGGAAGAGATGGCCATGACCAAGGTGAGCGATGTCTCCGAGCTATATGCTCTGGCTGACAAGTGCGCACAGGCTGGGGAGGGAACGAGACTTCCTGGAGAGAAGGTTGGCGCAGAATCAGATTCAGAGGATGATGATGCAGCCACCACATCAAAGAAGAAAAGCTGCAAGTACAACAGGAAGCACAAGGGCAAGGCTGTTCTTGCTATGGAAGGATCCTACAATAGTGG
Organism: Triticum urartu; assembly: GCF_003073215.2. Lineage (NCBI taxonomy): Eukaryota > Viridiplantae > Streptophyta > Magnoliopsida > Poales > Poaceae > Triticum > Triticum urartu. The sequence goes on from NC_053025.1 coordinate 147,737,278, forward strand.
CCCCACCAGGAATGATAAGGCTGAGACCTTCGACAAGGATGTTGACGGGTGTGAATCATGCCAAGCCTTGGTGGTCGCTGATCAGACCGAGGGTTCCGGCAAGCCGTACAACAAGATCCACATAACCAAAAGCCATGACCTTCAAGAGTACCGGCAAGTAGAGCAGCTTGCCGAGAAGCAGAAGGTTGAATATGAGAAAAGAGATAAAGAGAAGGCCAATGGTGCAGATGGATCCAGCAAGAAGCATGGTGGCCGAGGGGGTCACCGTGGCAAGACCAAGCAGCAGAAGGAGAAGACTGCAAGAGGTCGAGACAAGAAGGAAGATGATGATGACGACGATGAAGAAGAAGATGATGATGAATATAGTGAGACAAAGTTCAAGAAGCTACGGAAGCAATGTGCATTGATAGAGGGGAATCTTTGCACTCTTCTCACCGCCAACTCAAACAGTGGGTGTGTGAAGTCAATGCTAAAGAGTCGGTTGTAGGTGCCCGGAAGCCATTGAGATGGTCTAATAGCCCGTCATCATTGACGCCGAGGATCACCCTGATCGTGCAACTATAGTCGCATGTTTGCCATTGTTGGTTTCACCAATGATACACAACGTCAATATAACAAAGATGTTGGTTGTTGGTGGCACTGGTACAGCGAGGTGCTATACAAACGGTTTTTAACCCCTTTTCACGATGGAATTTGGAACCGTCGCCAAGTGAGTGTGGGTGATAGGGGGGTCCTTCTCACACGAACCAAAAACCATCGGGGATAGGGAGCCTTGATGCATATACAGTACTCGCTACTCATTTGTGCTCGCATTGCCATCGCAGTCGGTATTCTGTGGTGCTACGTTTACGATGCGCGGCTCATCACAAATGGTTCACTATTATAGAACGTGTATGATAAGCAGACAATCACACACATTCGCTTTTCCCAAACCGTATGCGATAACTAATTAAGAAGATTAGCTGATCGTTGTATGAGTTTCGGGTAGGATTACGAAATGTCGGACCGTTGTAACATCATTGTACATGACAACTATTGGACACGCTATTTTGTGGTGCAACATTTATGATGCATACCACAACGAAAACAGTTCAAGGTTGTGAATCGTGTACAATAAGACAACTATCACAAACGTTTAGTTTGCCCGCACCATTTGTGATATTGTCTAACATCACACACGCTTTGCAAACGGCAATGGTGTGCATGCTTTCACATGTTTCCTCTTTGTGAACCATGTCGGATTATGGTGTATATCACAAACGTTTGTGTTTTACCAACCATGTGTGCCATAACGACCTACAGAGCATAATTTCACCATAATTTAATTACTGCTATTTCAAATTGTACCGGATTTGAATTGGAATGTATGCTATAGATTTATCCATATCCATCAGGTTCAAACAACCAATGCATTATTCAATTCATAGGTACATATGTTCAAGTATTACATAAGAACCAAATAAAGAATGATGAACCACAATTGTATACTTGTACTATTGAAGACGGTAAAGAAAGAGGCAAAATACATTCTGGTTGTTGAACAAGGTGAAGCGGAATGCCCATATTGTGCCCTCCTCCATGCAGAAGGAACGCACGACTCTAGTCCAACCCCTTGTGATGGCTGACCGCCCATCCTTCATGGTCTTCATGAAAACATCTGGATAATCATCATGTTCTGGTAGAAATACTTTAATATTTGCATGCCCACCAATCATGTAGTTTGATAGGTAATCGTGAGTAAAGTGCTTTGGGAACCACTGCAAAGGAAAAAGATTCAGACATTGTCATCTAACACAACTCATTATGGGCAGTAAAAAGAAGGCTGCAGAGTTCTTACTTACCATCCTGCAGTTCGCTGTTGTCTTGGATAAAGTGCAAACAAATAATTTAATTGCCATATTTTGACCCATTTTACTAACAATATTTATCAGCTTCCTCACTTGATGCTGGTTCATCGATATCTCATTGCCCCATACGCAAAAAGGGTCGAAGAGCGGATCTTTACCAATGCCATATGTACCTAAAAGCACCAAGTTAATATTATAAGCTAAACAATAATTGCACAATGATGTAGTACAACACTCTTTTATAATATCTTATAACATCCAATATAATCATATATTAGATGAATTAACATCTCATATTATGGGCCGAAAGGAGTTTATTGCATTCTTACAATTTATCGGCTGATTAACTACTGCTGTATCCGTGGGTTAGAGTTAGTTTGAGCTAGTTCGGTCTCAAATAGCCCTAAAGTATATCCAAACATGAGGGCTAGTTTGAGCTAGTTGCATCTAACCCACCCAAAAGAACTATCCACCCGAAGAGGTGCTAATTGGAGCTAGTTCTCCTAGTGCATTTATTGTCAATCTAAACCTGTCATCCAAACACCTCTAGCTAGAAACTAACTCTAACCTCTAGCTAAGTTGAGTACCGAAGCAGGGCTAAGTTGAGTATCAAAACAGGGATGTGTTGTTGTTGTTATGGTTGTTGTTGTTGTTGTTGTTGCTCTTGTTGTTGTTGTTGCTGCTGTTGTTGATGTTGTTGCTGCTGTTGTTGTTGCTGCTGCTGTTGCTATTGTTGTTGCTGTTCTTGGTGTTGTTGCTGTTGTTGTTGTTGTTGTTGTTGTTGTTGTTGTTGTTGTTGTTGTTGTTGTTGTTGTTGTTGTTGTTGTTGCTGTTGTTGTTGTTGTTGCTGCTGCTGCCGTTGCTGCTGATGTTGCTGTTGTTGTTGTTGTTGTTGTTGTTGTTGTTGTTGTTGTTGTTGTTGTTGTTGTTGTTAGTTGTTGTTAATGCTGCTGTTATTGTTATTGCTATTGCTATTGTTGTTGTTGTTGTTGTTGCATTAAGTACAGTGCATGTTGCTATGTAGCCTCAGATATATTACATATGGCCGTAGTTAAACTAACGTAAATTGGTTATAGATATATTCAGTTAAAAGTCCGATTCACCGATTAGTCCCTTATTAGCCCCCGGCCTATATGGTACCAGCTACCTTTATCCTGAATAGTGAATATATATAAGCCATGGGATGAAACTAACCTTGATGGAAAACATCAGTCGTTCCAAAAATTGTCCTGTGTAGGTACATCGAGAGGCATGTTAAACACAACAGGCTAAACATCAACAAAATATATCCATGTCAGACAAAATAATCTCCAAAAGATAACTTCCGTGTGTAGGTTTAAGCACGCTAGTAAAGCAAAACAAGTGGAAAGATGTGTCAACTACAAGAGGCCTAACATTTAACAACAAGCAAACCTAGTCATTCAAACTGGTATTGTGCCGGTCTAAGTACTCTGGTTATTGTTAAATAAAAATGGAAAAGCGTGTTAACTACAAGATGCAGCAACCAAATGCAGTCCTTCATAGTGGTATTGTTGAAACTGGCATTGATGAAATTGAACCGCACAGTTCATACTTGCACATATAGAACATCACGATGTGAATAAGTGGAATAAACAAGGCATACTACAAACAAACAAAGATAGCATTTGAAACTGGACATATGCTAACTACAAACAACTGAACAATCCAAAAACTTTAAAAGAGGCATATGCTAGTTATAACAGACTTAACAGGAAGCAAATATATGCATTCCTATCGGTATATTTAAAACTGGATTGATGAAGTGTACTTCATAGTAAATAATTGCACATATAGAGCATCACATTGTAAACAACTGAAATAAACAAGGCATACTCCAAACAAGCAAATATATCAATTAAAACTGGACATATTCTCACAACACTACAAAAGGGACTCGACAAAACAAATCATGGGTTCCCCCCTGTGAAGAGGCACTACAAAAAAATCTTGGGTTTCCTCATTTGTCACAGATGGGCTCGTTCCGGTGGGAAGAGCACGGACTCTGGATGCGCTCCATGTTGTCGCGGATGGGCTCCTTCCCCTTGGAAGAGCACGGCTGTAGGGTGCCCTCCCTGATCTCGCAGATGTGTTCTTTCCCCTTGGAAGAGTAGATAGGCTCTTTCCCCTTGGAAGAGCCAGAGAGGGTGCCCTCCTCGTGGTCTCCGTTGATGAGGTCTGACTTGGAAGCTGTGGATCCCAAGCTAGCATCACAGAACATGTCCTTCAGAAATGACAAAAGGGGCTCGATGGTGATGTAGGATGGCAAATTCTTGACAGCAAGCCAGATGAGATCAATGGTGGGGCCATGGATGAGATCGACTGCGGTTGAACCCGAGGGTTTGGGGGTGGGCCACTTAACGTGTGACACAGCCCGCCTCAGGTCGTCGCTGTCGACGACCTTGATGTCGTAGCCGACGTCCGTGACATACCCGCATACTCTAGCCCGCTGACTGAGTGCCCGCGACCTGTAATGGTCGTCAGCTTCCTCGGCGACGTCGGGTAAAGAGACCGCGATACACCTATTTTGGGCCAGTCGCTCCTCGAGCTCCATGGGAAGCGTAGCTGGGCTTAGGCTGCGACACTCTAGAGTGGCGGGTGGGGATGGGGATGTGGATCTATGGGAAAGGGGGCATTTGGCAGGCGTCATCTAAGAAACTCAGGGTGGCCTGGGTATGGAGATCGGTGGGTAAGTTGCACAGGAAAACCGACAGATGTTGATAATGGAGGCCTTGCGGCAGCGGCGGCGGCAACGACGACGACCTTCCTAGGGTTTCGAGCGAGGGAGGGGTGTGTGTGTACGTGTGTGCGTGCACCCGAGGAGGTTTTGGTGTGTGTGTGGAGGGGGCGGTGGTGTGTTTGAGGAAATGACGTGGCTACTAAAAATTTTACTACGCGGGAGTCAAATGTGGGAGTGAAATGCTGGGGCTATTGAAATTTTGGATGATGGTTCGGAGATAACAACCGTGTGTTATGAAAGAGAAAAACCCTCGAGGCGGGCAGATATTTTCGAGGGATGCAGGCGGGAGCAGGAACAGAAACACCACACACGGTCGAAACATAATAACCGTGTGTTATCAAACAGAAAAGAGCTGCAGGCGTGTAGATATTTTTGAGAGGGGAAGCCTCATGGAGTCCAATGTATTGTGTGGATGTGCATGACAGGGGCACCGGCGTGGCACATGGTTAGTGTGAGTGAACCATGTCTGTTGCATCATCCGACTTGTCTAATGTTCATAGATTAGGCAAAAAAATGGCGTGGGAGAGGGTCAGGACACGAACATACTTGCATGTGGACCAAATATATGTATGAAAAAGGTGGTTTGATGTTCAAATGCCAAATGCAACTTCGATGTGGCACCTATCTCACAAAGTGCACGGTATTGCTTGCCCCCACCTCGTGTCGGTGGGATGGGAATCCTAAGCTATGAATGCATGCCCCCCATGGAGGTTCACCTAGCAAAGTGCGAAGTAGTAGTCCCCCCACCCCCCCACACACACACCCACTTTCAGTCTGCGGGCCAGAGAGGCATCTCACCAAGATCAATCATAAAACGGATCGAGAATAATCCACCTTGGTCGTACAACCTCTCTCTTGTTGTTGGTCAAAGTGATCATCGTCGATGCAACCTCGGAGATGGGCTAGCTCGCCAATAAGTATGCAAGTAGCTAGTCCCCGAAGACAACCACTGCCTGCATGTGTCCCAAACATATGTATGGAGAGGTGTGTTTGAATACACAATGGAACAATTTTGATGTGGCACCGTGCTTTCAAACCAGAAATTCCCACAACGAGTGAGGGTTAGTTGACGATGTATATGTATGTCACACCACACTTCAAGCTGATAACGTGGATTCATGCATGCATGCGTGCATAGTATGCGCTCAAACCTAATTAGGTCTGAATCTCACCATGACCTATACTATGGTAACACGAACCAAAGGAAGAATCTGCCATGGTAACTTATCTTCTTGTCGGTGAAGGTGATCATGGATGTCCACGTGAGGTGTGTGTCAATACACAATGGAACAACTTTGATGTGGCACCGTGCTTTCGAACCAGAAATCCCCACACCAAGTGAGGGTTAGTTGACGATGTATATGTATGTCACACCACACTTCAAGCCGATAATGGGGATTCATACATGCATGCGTGCATAGTATGCGCTCAAACTTAATTAGGTCTGAATCTCACCATGACATATACTATGATAACACAAACCAAAGGAAGAATCATCCATGGTGACCTATCTTCTTGTCGGTGAAGTTGATCATGGATGTCCATGCCGGCCCACAAATATATAGGCTTGTCGTCGATAACCACGCGAGGGAGTGTACCGTTCGAAGACAACCACTACATGCATATGTATGGAGGTGATACATGCATGCATGTTTGAATACCATTTCACAACATAGATGTGGTGCGCGCATCAAAAATCGTATAGTCCCCGCACAGAGTGAGATCAGTTCATGACGTGTCGTGGTACTAGCCACTTTGAGTCGATGGGAGGGATTCGTGCGTGTGCTCAAACTGTATCATGTCATCCTAGAGCATGACCTATATATATATATACCTATATATACCATATTACAAACAAAAAAATAATCCCCTGCTAAGTCAAATTAACCTCTCTCGTTGTCAGGAAAAGTAGTGATGGACTAAGAGGGACCACATATGGAAAACATTGATATCGCTGATAACCGCGTAAGTGGGTGCGAGAGGACAACCACCATCGCTTTGCATGTGGGCCAAACATATGTTCAATATGCAAAATGCACAAATTTGATGTGGCACATGCCTTGAAAACTGTAAAGTCCCCAACAGAGTGAGGTTCATGATGTGTACTACATATGATGGTCCCCTTCCCCCTCTTCGACGCATACTATATGCTCCTACCGTATTACAACCCAAAAAGAATCCCCCTTGATGGTGAAATTAATTAACCTCTCTCGATGCGTCACACATGAGTTTCCTAAGATAACCACCGCCCGCATGCATGTGGCCCAAAGAGGTGTTGTCTGATGTTTGAATAGCTAATTTCACAACTTTGATGTGGCATGTGCCTCGAAAATAGAGAAGTCCCGACACTGAGTGAGGTGTACTTGTTCACGGACGCGTACGTATAGTATGTATGCTAGTCCCCTCCCACCTCTTCAACGCGTACTATATATATACTCCCACCATAACACAAAAAAAAAAGATTCTACCTTGCTGTTCAAATTAACCTCACTGCCCGCTGTTCATCAAAGTGCTAGACGACGACCTCGTGGGCCCACAGAAAGCGTCACACCCGAGTATTGAGTGTCGTGTAGGACAACCATCGACTGCATGTGGCCAAAACATGTATGTATGAAAGGGTTGTGTAATGTTTTGAATAACGAATTCACGACTCTGATGTGGCACCTACCTCACAAAATGGCCAACCCACATGGTGGCTCATGACTCGTAGTGTACTGCGAGCCACCCGCCACCCCAGACGCACACACACACAAACACACACACACACACACTGTGAATCCACCGCAACTAAGATGAATGTTAAATTATCCCGCTGTGAACATATGTTACCAAAGGAGGGATGTTTTAGTTTTGAAAAAAATAGAGATAATTAAGATGTTTTAGTACATTGATTGATTTTCTAGGGGTATAATGTGCAAAAATCAAATTTGAGCTACATGCACATGTGTCAGTGCGCCTAAATGGATTGCAAAAACACATGTGTCTCACTGGGTGCATGTTTACTCCACGTGCAAGAAATATCAAGCATTGAGAATCTTGATTTTTAAATTCTAGTACATCCAAAACTTATTCGAAATTCATGAAAATTATCATGTTGTCATATGGACACCAATACAAAGTGGCATTATACTTTTTTGGGTCAAATTTGAGACCAGTTTGGATGTAATCTTTATCTTCTTACAAACGGGAGATTATTAATAATTGGGAACCAATATACCAAATGGATTATTTATTCGAACTATGAGCATTAGACCAACAATGGATACGTGCCATCCTTCGGTTAAGCGATAAAGCGAGAGCATCAATCATCCAAATAGAAAAAAAAATATGTGTCGCCACCCGACCCATGTGCCATGCGAGCAGGCGTGAGTTGACGGTGAATGAAATATGCCCTAGAGGAAATAATAAATTTGTTATTTTATATTTCCTTATATCATGACAAATGTTTATTATTCATGCTAGAATTGTATTAACCGGAAACTTGATACATGTGTGGATACATAGACAAAACACCGTGTCCCTAGTATGCCTCTACTAGACTAGCTCGTTAATCAAAGATGGTTAAGTTTCCTAACCATACACATGTGTTGTCATTTGATGAATGAGATCACATCATTAGGAGAATGATGTTTTGGACAAGGCCCATCCATTAGCTTAGCATATTGATCATTAAGTTTTATTGCTATTTCTTTCTTCATGTCATATACATATTCCTTTGATTATGAGATTATGCAACTCCCGGATACCAGAGGAATACCTTGTGTGCTATCAAACGTCACAACATAACTGGGTGATTATTGTAGCGCCCAAGATGCGATTCTATCCTAACCACGTGATGAATTCATGGGGAACAATTGCATTTTTAGCGCATAGCAAGGTGGATATCATTACAGCATACCCTGTACTGAATAGAAGAGAATACAAGGTAAAGGCTTATACTCGCCACAAGCTACAACATGAATACGACAGTTCATCAATACATAGCAATCATCATACAGAAGAGCAGGATCCGACTACGGATGAAATCAAACGAAAAAGAAGAACGACATCCACCCTGATAATCCCAGGCTCCCAACCCGGAACCTATCCCTTAATCGAAGAAGAAGAAAAACTCACAAATCAATCAAGCATTGCTCTGACGTCAGATCATCGCATTACCTGTACCTGCAACTTTTGTTGTAGTAATCTGTGAGCCACGAGGACTCAGCAATCCCATTACCATGGGTATCAAGAGTAGCAAAGCTTAATGGGTATGGAATGGTTAAGTGGTGAGGTTGCAGCAAGCACTAAGAACTTTATGGTGGCTAACATATGAATACAAGAATAAGATGAGAAACTACGCAAACGGTCACAAACTAGTAATGATCAATAAGTGATCTTGAACTACTTACATTCAAACATAACCCCACCGTGTTCTCTTCTGGAACTCACTCGAAAAGAGACGGTCACGGTTACACACGCGGTTGGTGTATTTTAATTTAGATCTGGTGTCAAGTTCTCTACAACCCAATATTGAAAACTCCCATCTGCCACATAACTGTGGGCATGGCTCTCGAAAGTTTAAACCCTGCAGGGGTGTCCCAACTTAGCCCATGATAAGCTGTCATGATCCGCGAAGACAATCCTCCATCTCGTGACACCCCGAGTAACCACGGAATCCCGATTCACAAGCTCTTCGAAGAAAGGAAAACTGTCCCAAGGAGATCTCCCAGTGAGTCAGATCCATGTCCAGAGTCGCACGGTCTCTATCTACGGACTCATCCATCTATGCAAAGTGGATGAGAGCCAAAATACCTCGAGTTGCCCCAAGGCGGCACCGTCGACTTCTAGGTAGGTGGGCCAACACTCATGTAGGGCACTGGCCCGAAGGTTGTTGATTAATTATCCTCGGGGCCCAGGAAGTCCCTATGCAAGTCTTAGTAGTTATTAGGCAAATGGTAAAACCAATGTTGGATCTCCTCAGGAAAGCTTTACTTTAGACAAAGAAAGAAGGGGGGCCCATAAACCCCGACCGCGTTAGGAATGCAAAATTCAAGGAACATAACACCGGTATGATGGAAACTAAGGCGGTAAGAGTGGAACAAAACACCGAGAAAAAGGCCAAGACTTCCACCTTTTACCAACTATATAGATGCATTAATTAAATAAGAGATATTGTGATATCCCATAATATCCATGTCCCCCCATGGAACAATCTACAACCGCATCTGCAACTAGCAGCACTATAAGAGTGGCTGAGCAAAGCGGTAACATAGCCAAACAATGATTTTCTAGGATGGTGGAAAATATTAGAGGCCGTTTCATGGCATAATGGGAGGCTTGATAAACAAGTGGTAGGTAGCGCGACATACTGATAGCATCAAGACAACTAGCAAAGCAAATATAGTAGTGAGATCCAAGGTGACGGTCATCTTGCCTGAAATCCCGCTAGGAAGAAGACCGAATCCATGAAGTAGACAAACCAACGTAGTCGAACAAATCCTCGCAATCGCAACATCACGAGCAAGGTTGTCAAATCACAATTTTGAATCGGATCAGAGCTCTGATGGTTGGATCACAAATAGTAGAATCTTCACTATCCGAATCATAGGAACGTAGATTATATGAACTAAAGTCGTAGAATCAGAGGGGTTAGTTTGGATCGTAAAGTCATAGAATCGTATAACTGAATCGCGATTCTAACAACCTTGATCACGGGAACTATCAAGAAGAACCACAATTGGAAAGAAGCAAACAACATGGTAAACCAACAAGCGTAATCATGGCATGATGCACAACCAAGTATGATGCATGTCCGATTAAAGATGCATGGCATGGCAAAGTGTAACAAACAATACTATAAGTTAAGTGGAGCTCAATATGGAACAAGTTGCATATTGACAAAACACCACATTCAATTATTTAGTTCACTCTCGTTTATGCTACTCATCAAGACTAAATGTTGGTTAACTTGGCAAGAGGAGAAGCATAATAAAACTACCTATCTAGGCAAGTTTAAATGAGGCCGAAACAACAAAATGTGAAGCATGTCAGTTCCATTTCAAGAGAACACACCTGCCTGCCCAAGCCCTTCAGACAATCCCTCTATCATGGTCATTTTTGGTTTGGGGGCTCAATATTCTCGGCCCCTTCCCCCGAGCAATCGGGGCCTTTGAATTCTTGTTTGTTGCCATCGACAGGTTTACAATGTGGCGGGAAGTGACTGCTATGAGAAAGGTGAATGCTCAGTCAGCTATCAAGTTCTTGAAAGAATTGGTGTGTCGTTTCGGAGTTCCGGCAAGGATCATCACAGACAACAACACCCAGTTCACGAGCCACGCCTTCATGCCATATGTTCACACCCTCGGATGCAAAATATCATTCGATTCCATGGCACACCCCCGGACCAATGGACAAGCTAAGAGGGCGAACGCTAAAGTGCTTCATGGACTCAAGACAAGAACTTTCGATACACTACAGAAGCACGGCATGCGGTGGATTGAGGAGCTGCCAGTAGTTCTCTGGTCCCTCAGAACGGCACCTAACCGAGCTACCGGGCAGACTCCCTTCTCCCTGGTCTACGGGGCAGAAGCAGTTATCCCCACGGAACTCATTTACGGGTCTCCTCGAGTGCTTACCTATGATGAAGTAGCGCAAGATCAGCACCGGCATGACGATGCTGTGCTACTTGAGGAGAACCGTCTCCGGGCTGCTACGCGTGTTGCACGCTACCAGCAAGCCCTGCGTCGCTATCATAGCCGCAGGGTTCATGCCCGGTGTTTTGAGGAAGGTGACCTTGTCCTTAGGCGCGTTCAGTCTGCCAAGAGTACAAACAAGTTATCACCGAAGTGTGAAGACCTGGCACAGTCCGTTTGGAGACCGTAGATGGCACACGGTTGCAAAACTCATGGAATATTGAGCATCTCCGTAAGTACTACCCGTAATGCGCGAGACTGCCAGGCACCGCCCGGCAGCCACCCTTTTGTACAGGCGTTGCCTCAGTTGCATGTAACCCCTTGTACAAAGTCAGCGCGATGACCCCGTGCGAGATAAAATAAAGAAGGGTTGTAGGGGGGGGCCAACTAAGATTGCATGCATGCACAAGCACATCCAGATCATTGCACAAGCATTTCATGAGCATTTTCATATGCACATAGATAGGACTGCATCCTGCATTCATTCTCATCTACATGGAGTTGCAGGTTCCTGCCGTGAACTTGACTCCGACAAGGGATCACTACAAAAAAAGACACATCCGTGACATTTTGGGCCGAACGAATTTTTTTCTGGTCATACTTATGACAATAATTGTGACAAAACACGGTATCATCATAGATGTGGTGGGTTCCTACTTCTATGACAAAAAATCATGACAGAAAATGGGCTTTTCATTCTAGGCGGGCCGGAGACGCAGCTGCATGACATTCTTTGGGCCATCCATGACGGAAAAAAACCATGGTAGAAGCGAGGGCGAGGAAAATATCGGGGTGTTCTCGGTTACGGTGGGTGGTCGGGGCCGAGCGATGCACGCTTCTCTCGTACACGCACACGCATGGGTGCAAGGCGTTGGGCTCTACCTAAACCCGAGCGAGGCGTTGGGCTCTAACTGAACCCGAGCGATTGCACTGCAGGCTACACGTTACTGAACCCGAGCAATCGATCGATGGCTATTAACTAAACCCGATCGAGCGATTCCTTCGCTACTGCTGCTAACTGAAGCCGATCGATGTTGCCTCTGGATGAACAGTGAGTGTTGCTAGGGGTTTGGATGAACAGTTCCCGGTGGGGGTGGATGAACAGGAACCCGTGGTGTTGCCTCTAGATGAACAAGACCTCGATCGATCGAGCCGGTTGGGGCTGGATGAACAGGACCCCGTGGAGGGCAGGATGAACAGGACCACCCTGTGGAGGGCAGGATGAACAGCAGACGATGGAGGGCTGGATGAACAGTAGCCCATGGAGGGGTGGTTGAACAGGAGCCCATGGAGAGGGCTGGTTGAACAGTAGCCGATGGAGGAGCGCGCGGTGGAGGCTGGATGAACAGGAGCCCGTGGATGAACAGACGCAGGTGGAGGCTGGAGGAGGTCGACGGTGGATGAACAGTAGCCCATGGAGGCTGCAGGGGGTCGACGGTGGAGATGAACAGTATCCCGTGGAGTCCCGTTTTGCGGTACGCCACACCCCTCCTGATGAACAAGACCCCCGTTTCGACCGTACCGCTCCAACACAAGTCCATTTCCTCCGTTTTGCGGTACGCCACACCCCTCCCTATAACAGGACCCCTGTTTTGACCATAGGAGGTCTGTTCCTCCATTTTGCGGTTGCTAGACCCCTCCCGATGAACAGGATCCCGTTTCGAACGTGGCCGGCCGAACACAAAGCCGTTTCCTGTGTTCTGCGGTACGCCAGGCCTCATTTCCATCGGCTGTTCCGTCCAAGCCCTCCCGATGGACACGACGACGCATTCCGTTCCAACCCAGCCGGTTGGCTCCCCTTGAACATGACAATGACACTGTTTCTCCGTTCCGACTCAGCCATGTACACGAGCCCTGGCCGTACGTATGCGCGAGTAGGCGTTCGAGACCCTGCCTGTATGTACGTAAATGGCCATATTTTCTTTCTTGCACACTGGCCGCTGTACGTACGTGTACATGCTACATGCACGCATCTACTACGACACGTGCGCGCCTCTACATCGACCAGTATGTACATACACGTTCGCGACTAGAATGACAATGCTACGTACGCTTCGACTAGGTGGGTCCCGACTGTCAGGCACTTCTTTGCATGTGAAGATGTAGCTGGTGGGTCCCAGCAGTTAGGGGGGCGAATCGTTTTTTTGCTCGGACGCACTTCCTTGCGTGCGAAGATGTAGCTGGTGGGTCCTAGCAGTCAGGGGCAAACGTTTTTTTTTGTGAAATACAGTGGCCCGTCCGGTAGGTCCCCGCTGTCAGGTGGAGGAATAATTATTTTGCACGTAATAAGGAGGCACTTGCTTGCTGCGGCCGTGGACCCAGCTGTCAGCCTCTCCATGTACAGTCCACGTCCGTTGGAAGCCGTTCCTTGACCATGTTGACCACACCGCGTCGAGAGCACCAGGGAGGTGGACGACGGCGAGGCCTAGGAAGGGGATGACGCGGAGCCGGGGAAGACGCGACAGTGGATGCCCATGCGTAGAGGAGTATGAGGGTTCACTAGTTCGCTGCGGTGTGAGGCTACCGTCACCGTGGAATAACAGGGGTGTGGGTGAGTAGAGGGATGGCCTGGCCAGCGGTGGGAATAGTAAGGGGCGGTGAGGCCTCCGGGGCAGCACAGCCGGCCACGGGAGGCAGGAGCATGTGGCTTGACTGGCGCTGCTTTGGGCGGCTGGAGCAAGAACACCAGAGGTTGAAGAAGCACGACAGCCGTTGGATGGACATCGTACGGTCAGTGCAGCTAGAATCATTTATATGGACTAAGTTGACAAAGCCCTTGGTACGTGTCAACTTAGTAGGCCCACAGGTCAGCTTCCGAAATGGTGCACCCCAGATGTTAGGGGAGGAATCATTTTTTGGGCGGGTGAAGCTAGAATATCCGAGATTAAAGAAGAAGCACGGCATCCGTTGGATCGACATCCAACGACCACTGCTGCTAGAAGCGTGTGTTGAGTATAAGTTGACAAAGCCTTGCATACGCGTCAACTCTCTTTTTTTAGGGGACGCGTCAACTTAGTAAGGCCACAAGTGTGTGGCAGAGAACTTGTAGCCCGTTTGAGATTTGTAAGAATATGCAGCCAATTTTTGAATTCTAATGGAATTTACTATAGCCCATTTACAATTTGTTAAAAGTACAACCCATTTCAACCAACCGTTCAAAACAGAATTCAATAAAATTTCCCACATTTTGATGGGATCCGAAATATTTTTATCGAGAAGTTTCTAGTCAAATCAAATACAATTTCAATATAAATTTATATTACGTAAAAATCCAATGAAACATTGCGCTCACAACAATTAATGAAATTAAATTTTTCAACATCCAAAAATAATATTTTATAAAGTAACTACGTGTTTGGTGCATATTTTATAGTTACTGCCCAGTTTTTATAATTACATCCCATTTATTATTTCTTAAAGCCCATTTTCTTGTTAAGCCTAATGCATCCCTCCTAGGAAAGATTTGCAGCCCAGCGGGGCGGAGAATAACAACTTGACCTTGCTTGGGTATTCCTAAAAAAATTATAGCTGGGCTAGCCATTTCCAGCTTGAAAATAATTAATATCTGGGCTGGATATCTGGCCTGGGCTAGACGGGCCACAACCCGCCCAGTTAATAGCTGCAGCGACGTTTTCGTTTTTGTTCAGAGGAGAAAAATTAATATCTGGGCTAAACATCGCTCAAGAAAAACTCTGCAGTGCTCATACCTCAAAAACACAAATACTGCTCGAGCTGCTTGGTGCTAGCAGTTGGCCGCTTCTTGTGCAATTCTCTCATTTATTGACTACATAGGTTGACAATGGTGTGGGACCCTGATGTCAGGAAACCAGAAGGAAGCAAAAACAATTATTGTTTTATATACTAATAAGGAGGCACTTGCGTGCGTGCGGCTATGGCCCTGGTGACTTCCCACTGTCATCCTCTCCAAGTAAAGTCGTCCCCTCATCCTCATGTCCGTTGACCTTGTTGACAATGCGAGACGGCAGCGCCACGGCGAGCGCAACAACTCGAAGGAGGACGGAGAGGGCCTCGCGGGCCCTACGGATGGTCTAATACAGCGCCCGTTGCTCATTCGGGAAGCCAGGATCATAGGGCCACATGTCCACGACAACATTGTCGTTCGCTTGTTCATCGGTGCTCGTTGAGGAGACAGAGGTTGCAGCACATGTCCTCCTGCGCTGGTAGCTCTTCCGCCATTAGGGCGTCGCAGTGCGGCCGCACCAACTCTATGGTGAACACGGCATGAACCGACTTGGACACTGGCGCCGGCTCCTGGTCGGAAGCTACATCCATCGTCTGATTGTCGTCGCTCAGCTCGGCAAGGTAGCTGGTGAGCTAGCATGTCCGGCTGCTAGACCGACCCACTGCCAAGCACGAGTCTGACTGCCCTGGCCCACCCAGACCGCCTCCCTCGCCCATGCGCGCTTTCCGCCCGAAACGGTCAGCGCCGCCCGCCCCGCTTCCTGGTGCATGCGATTGCTCCGCCTTTAAACGACACAAGTGTCATCAGTCCGTCCTTCTGCCGCCCACATTAATTATACACGGTTGCCGAGGCGGCTACTCTGGTGCCACACGTCCGTCCCTCCGCCGCCCACCATTGCTATATAAACTGCTGCGCCGGCATAGCCGCAGTCATCTGCATCCGTTCCTATTCTCTTGTCCACACCACTACTACCCACCATGGCTTTCTCGTGCTCCAGCGCTCTTCGGGACGGGCACACGATGGACCACAAGGAGATGGCAGCCATTGCTACCGGCTGGCTGGCCGGCAGGCAGCCGGAGGACGACGATGTCCCAATGGAGAACATGGTAGTCGACGAACTGGCGCCAACCCCCTCCTCCGCGCCATCCTCGCCGGTGCATTGCACCATGACCATCAGCGAGGCCCGTGCCCAATATATGGACACGGTGAGGCAGAAGCGAGAGGAGTAGTTCCGGGAGGCGCAGGCCGACGCCGCCTACAACCACCATCTCATCCAGGAGCACCTACCAGCGGAGGAGCAGATCACCGTGGAGTGGGCGGAGCAGGAGGCGCTGCTTGACTCGTACCTCTCCACCCGCGAGGGCCGCCTCGAGCGCTGGCGGTACCGCATGTGGGTGGCGGAGGCTGCTGCCGCCTACAAAGAGGGCGATGAAGCGGGCGAGGCGCTGTTTGGCGAGACCGAGGACGAGGCAGAGGACAATGCCGGCTTTGACGAGTCCCTACTCCGCTAGCGTCGACGAGGCCTTGCTCCGCCGAGGCCTCGTGGCGCCAACAACGAGGCAAAGGACACCGCCGGCTCCGCCGAGGCCCCACCTTGCCGGCAACAAGGGGGGTGATTTCCCCTGCTCCGCCGAGGCGCCGCCAGCCGGCAATGAGATAGAGGACATCACTGGCTCCACCGAGGCCCCGCCCTGCTGCCAGCGAGGCTGCGCCACACAGAAAACGAGGAAGAGTAGAATAGGTAGGTTACCGCCGCTCGGGTCCAAGTAAGGCCACCGCTGCTACCCTCGGTTGAAGCCAAGCTAGGCGGGTTGACCACTTACGGCCGGTTACCTTCTTGGCGGTGACATGGAGTCAAAGAGCTATGTTGGAGAAGGACGCTGCTTCTACTTAACTGCTGGTGCAGTTGGCTGACTGACATGTGTGCCCAACAGGCATCTAGGCCACATGTCATTTACGCAATTGCACCTGCAGTTAAGTCCTGAAGCTTTTGTTCGGCTCAGCAGGACACAAGTGGGTAGCTTCGGTTAATTATTTATACCTCCAGTGCACCCCTTTTTAGTTGAAAATGTATGAAATGTAATGAAATCCGGCATGTTTATATGAAATCCGACCGTGTATGAATGAATTTATTTCGATTAGTTCAAATTCTTGTATCACTGGCATTGGATGAACATGCAAAACAATACGTACTAGCATTATTCCCAGGGTGATCATCTTGTTTGCAGCAGTTTCACATGTACTCCCTCCGATCCTTTCTAGTATCTCTACTTTGACCAATCTTATAGAAAAAAGTATGCACTTTCACAATGTGCGAAGTAAAAAGGAACAGAAGGAGTAAAAATAGTTTGAGCAGCTTTTTAGCATTCCTGTACATTGCAATCAAACACACAGGCCTGACAATTCACACAGAACATTCAAAACAATCGATGATTATGCATCTCAGCGATTCACATGTCAGAGCCAATATTTACTTCACAACTAAAGAATAAAGAAAAAATGGATCGACGCTGCTGACATCAAAGGGCATCCCATTCAAAAATATCAAATGCATGTCTTCTTGCTAAAATCAATGAGCAAAATTTGACAAGGTTTTCCCATTCCACAATATCAAATGCCTACGATTGTGGAATGGGCAGGGTTTGCCATCATTTCGGACATTGACATGGCACCTCGTGCTAAATAAACCAGCTGTTCTTTTTGTGCAGTTCCACCAAAATCAACCAAATTCGCGCGTAGCTTGTATGATTTCGCCCTTATATGTTGCAACACCTTGAACTTATCGGCACCTCCTTTCTTGTGGTGGAAATGAATGATTCGATGTATTCATGAACATTTTGTGTAGTTCCCATTGAAATCAAGTTGAGCACCCTCTTTGCACAAATACAAAAAAAGTGATTAGTATAAAGCAAAATGTACTATGAATTGACAGTTTAAACATGCACCGACATGGTCCATGTAGAGCACACTTTTCGAAAAATGGAACTCGCCAGAAAGAATCAACATTATACTCACGCATCACATCAAGAAAATGGAGATTTGTCATTCCTTCTGAGCTGAAGTTAGTTTGGTCTTGTGGGGGGTAATGTAACCATCCTTAAACTGCTCCTTCTGATGAGAAGATAGATAGGGCTTCTTCATCATGGCATGATCGGAACTAGTTAATTCATGTACTCCATATTCTTCATAGGAGGAGGATGATCCTGTTGTGCAAAGACAAGAGGATAACTAAATGCTAGCATCCCTGTTTGCTCAAAAAAAAGGAAAGGAAATATTTAAAATAGCACAGATGAAGCACTTCTCGAGGACAATACCACTTTTTGATGATAGTATCTAAACAGTAGCACAACACCAATAGAGATGACAAAGCTCAATCATATGGGTGAAATCAGTGGGCGAGTACCAACCTTTTTCAGGAGGCTTATTGTGTAGAGCATACAGATGAAGCACTTCTCCAGAACCATCTGTTTCTATCTACTGTGGTGGCCATGCTTAGTATATACTCCTCGATTAGATTAATGTTTCCAACTCTTGTGAAGTTCCACTAAAATATATGGTATCTTCAAAGAAGATCCATGTTTGCACAAGTAGAGATAATTACGTATTACATTGAGAGTGGTATCAAATCAGTGGCAAAACAATTGATCGTTCCAGCCATAGCAATAAATTAAGATGCAAAACTATATCATTACTTGTGTCATCACAGTTCTAGTGCTTCATTACAGCACCAGGAGTTGATTTTTGTTTTTATTCTGCTTGTTCTTCCCCTTCATCACTTGGTTCAATAACAGACAAGCTTCGCCATCAATGTAAGATTTGGCATGTCAATTAGGTTGCACAAGTATAGCACTAAACAATGACATTAATTTTCTGATAGAAGTGGCAAAATACAGGCCAATAGTTGCGAAATATCCTTATCTTACTTCAATGGGATATTGCGGTGCACATACGGATTGGAAGTCTTGTCTCCATTTGTGCAGTTCATTAAAATCAAGCAACATTACCATACAAGTAGCACAACATATGAAAGCACACTATAGAATCATGTGAAGCAAGGCTAGAACTGACCTCTGATGATGCGGAATTCGAACAACTCAGAAGAAGAAGATCTGAACCAAATTTGCCAACACGGATAGGAAGTAAGATCTCCTCTTGTGCAGTTCCACTAAGATCAAGCAATAAACCAACGTTGTCAGTGTGACATTTTGGTTGAACTGAACAAAACACTCTTAAAAAAAAAGTGTTTTGTGAAGTGCAACAAAAGGTCACAATGGCAACGAGGTGAAGTAGATAACCCTGTTTACACACAGGTGCAAAGGAAACAACTAGTGGTCAATAACGGTGCATGACACAGAAGCCAACAAAAAGAAGCATCTACCTTACCTAAATGGGAAAGAAAGCAAGACAGTAGCATTTCTCAAACGGTGGCATTGATTAATATTAACAAAGAGATTATATTAACAATAAACATCATTAAACATGTAATTTGCTTTTAACTGTGGCATTACATCAATTTTCCAGCGGCATTATTAGAGGGTGCTTGTTTACAGGGACATTTTGGTGGACGGACTAAAAAAATCAGTGTCAGTCCCATCTAAACCAAACAGGAGGGACTTTTAGGGACTAAAAGTGGGCATTTGGGACTAAAGAAAGAAGACCCCGAGGGAGAGTCTTTTTGGGACTTTTTCCAACAGTTGCCCCTGCCACGCATCGCACCTTGTCTCTATTAGTTCATTACTAGGGGTAACATGGTCTTTTAGCATGTCATTTAATAACCTCTAGTCCATGTTTAGTCCCTGGAACCAAGCAGGTAGGGACTAGGGAGTTTTTAACCAAACAGGGCCTTAGATTAACAATAGCTAAAGAGTTGCACCGGACAATGGACGCATCAGCACCATGTAGATCTACCGATGTACTGTGGTGATGCATAGTTTGTCGCAACAAAGAACAAACAACCAAGGAGCATATTTGTGTTGGTCTCAATTTTGTTATCTTTAGACACCTTTCCCTATGTGAGCGCAGCAAATCTAGTGCTGCTCAAACTCTACAGTCTTGTCCCCCAAAACAAAAGATCAGTTCGTTACAGATGTGCGTACTGCATTTGTCATTGTTTTCCCTTTTCAACCAATGTAGGTGTTGGGCAGCTAGTCTGTACTAGTACTTTCCCCACTTCCTTTCCTCTGTGAACCACGTCCAGGATTTATGCTATACAACTTTCCCCACTACTTTCCCCCATTCATGTCATCTTTGAACCATGTCTTAGATTCATGCGATACAACTTTCCCCCTTCCTTTCCTTTTTGAACCACGTCCTAGATTCATGCTATATAACTTTTCCCACTACTTTCCCCCATTCCTTTCCTATTTGAACCACATCCTAGATTCATGGTATACAACTTTCCCCACTACTTTTCTGTTTGATCCAACACCTAGATTCGAGTGCAGAAGCGGAAAAGCCCACATGCAGCTAGAGCAATGCATGTGGCATAAGTAAATTATACCTTAAGGTTCTTGGGGTGTGGTTCGGTGGGCGACCAGAGGCCATTCGACCCACACTATGTACGGCGGCGAAGAAGAAGGGGTTGGAGGCCCTGCCGCGCCGCTGCTGGGTGTAAGTGAATAGCTGCGCCGGTAGTAGATTCCCTCCTCCCATGCCGATGGCGACAGTGTTAAGCCTCCTTCCCTTCCTGGCAGACGGAGCCTGCCGGCTCTTTGACCAGCAGTAACAGGAGAGAGAGAGAGAGAGGCCAACGAAGTCTTGTTTAGATTTGGAGAGGGTGAGAGAGTGTGAAGAGAGCAACTACAAGAAGACCAGCAGTGAGGGGAGAGAGAGGCCAACAAAGTCTTGTTTAGATCTAGAGAGGGTGAGAGAGTGTGAAGAGAGCAACTACAAGCACCAAGGCTCCAACGTGTATATATATACTGGAGAGAGTGTGAAGAGTGCAAACCCTAGAAAACAAGTGCCGAGGCTGCAGCTTATACGTGATGAGGTGATTATACGATTACTACTAGATCATATAGCTCCGTATCCATCCATTTTGACCAGTCCAAGAATCCTCCTGGCACGAATTATGCTAAAGTGTAGTTATCGAACCCGAGACCTCAAGTTTGATGAGCGAACAGGCTAACCAGCTACACAACCCTCCCGTTATGTTCAACAAGAGGAAAATAACCTTTTATACATTCCTGCATTCGTGTGACAAGCATGCCATGTTTTTTTGTGTGTGGGAGTCATTGTGATTTAAATCATAATCGTGTCATGTGGCTTTGGTGGTAAGACTATCCACAGTGGTGCAGAAATAATGCAGCCTTAGTCACCTTACCTCTTTCCATGTAGTACGTTGGGTCCCACCAGTCAGAGGGTGAAACAAACAAATTAATAAGAAAAATTAAAAGCGACAGCGGTGTATCTTACCTCACATATCTCGCTACTACTCGGGAACACTATCCAATTGATGCGACTTATTACACCTAGACACTATTTTAAGTGAATCCTTATTATAACATGCACACAATTTTGGGCACTTGTATTCGACCTAAGTCAGTGTGCCACCGTATCTCATACGACTCCCTTCGTCTAGGTGTAATAAGTCGCATTAGAAGGTGCAGCGGGACCAAGGTGCAAGCAGATTGGAGGAGAAGGAGAAACTTGACTGGTCATTCCTCCAATCAAAGCCCTGATTTCTGTCTCTAAATGCAACAATTAATCGAAACAACTAAGAGTGTCGTTTTAGCTACCATGCAGGGCCACGTATTAACTCGCATGCAAACCGACTTTGATTTCTTGACTGATCAACGCGTAGTTGCGCTCCATGCATTGGGTTTCCGAGGGGGATAATAAGACAGAGTAAGGAGCATTTTGTTACATTTCTTAGGCTGGTCATAGTGGTGAGTAACTTGGACTAGTACAACATGCATATGTTACTAGTCTATGTTACTACTATGCGAAGTTTTCCATCGGAAGCGAGCCGATCTGGCTCTCCTAAGCTAGCATGGTTTTTCTAGCCCACCTAAGCTAGCTGGCCCGCAAAAGCTAACATATTTTAATAGTTACAAACGCCTAACCTTGCCCGGCTATGCTATAAGCTGTTCTTGCTAAGGATCCAAACGCTCCCTAAGTAACAACACTCGCTAGCAACGAGGCTAAGAGGGGATTGAGATGCGAAGTTAATGGACGACGCCTAAACATTTTGGGAATATATGATTTCCGTAGGATGACTTAAGACCTAGACTGTGGGAGTACTACTCCCCAGTCTAGGTTTGATGGAATATTAGTCACCTCTTATCTTCTTGTATGTACTCCATTTGTATCTCACTTCCTGTGGCTTAGCACTCGCACGATTTTCCTATTCTATGAACCTGTGTGTGCGTGTGCATGTGCGTGTGTGTGTTTAACAACATGTGGGTGTTAGAGAGAGCGACGGATCGACCTACTCCTACAGAGAGATGGTGTGTAGTGTACGATTTTAACCGCCAGAGTCGGTGCATCCTCTCATTTCCGGGCGTCCGGTAGGGACAGGCGGACAGCTGCCACGCTTGCTCCTGATCAGCCTGGCCCACCCAAAGCCCCTCCATTGCCCGCGCGCGCTTCCCACCCGAAACGGCCAGTGCTGCATTCATGCCCGGGCAGAGCGGACACGACCTCTCACTGGCGCCTGCGTTGAAGGGAGAAGTGGATTCAAGAGTGATGGTTGCTTCGTCCGTCCAACTTACTGCTGGGTCTATGTGATTTGACAGCTCATTGGTCATTATTACTGAGGTGGTAGGACTGCTAGATGTC
This sequence comes from Triticum urartu, assembly GCF_003073215.2. Taxonomy (NCBI): domain Eukaryota; kingdom Viridiplantae; phylum Streptophyta; class Magnoliopsida; order Poales; family Poaceae; genus Triticum; species Triticum urartu. The sequence continues at coordinate 147,760,039 of NC_053025.1, forward strand.
CATCAGTTTCGGCAAAAGGAGGTACTACTCGATTACAATTTTCTCCATTCTTACAGCGGAGGAGTGCAAGAGCAGTGAAAACACGCAGGCTCAGTGATTACATGGCCCACCTCACAATATCACCATATTTTCTAGACACCGTGCGACACCTAACTCTTTACATAGTACTCCCTCTGTTCCTAAATAGAAGTCTTTGTAGAGATTCCACTAGGTGGACTACATACGAAACAAAATGAATGAATCTACACTTAAAATGCATCTATATACATCTGTATGTGGTTCATGGTGAAATCTCTACAATGACTTATATTTAGGAATGGAGGAAGTACTTGTATAGTACGTACTGTAATTTATCAGCGAGATAGTACAATGCTATGAAGCTTCCAGCTTCTGTTACATGTATCTTGCGTCCAAGGATGCCCACTGCAACATTTCATCAAATACAAAGGAGACTAACATGCATGCTATTCCATCTCAATGATTCACAGATCATAGCAAATATATACTCCCTCCGTCCCAAAATAAGTGTCTCAACTTTATGCTACATACGAAGCAAAATGAGTGAATCTACACTCTAAACACGTCTATATACATCAGTGTTAGGAGTATGTACTAGTAGTTCATATTGAAATCTACTAAAGGACATATATATATTCCAAACAATATGATAATCTCTCTAACCAAGGTAGTAGGGATGAGGAGTAAACGGAGGGAGTAGTAAACTTTTCTCCTCATCCTACGAGCCACCGCGCGCATGGGCGAGGGAGCGGCCATAAGGCGTACAGTACTACTACTACTCATGCAGTCCCTAGCCATTGAAATAGAGACAGTTAAAGAAAAAACGATCCATGCAGTCCCTAGCCCTTGAACCGTAAACCCTAACCATGCTTTAATTTGCTGGCAACATCGGCGCTTCCTAACAAATGAAGTTTGCAACCCTTTAACCATCGGATCATTCTGTGCAGTTTCACCAAAATCGAGATGAGCTTCCCTGTGGCAAAGAAATTGAAGAAGAGTGATTACAATAAGATTACTGGGACTAGTTGATGAGACATAAACTCATCACAAATACAGTACGTAGAAGCCAGTAGAGGTATGTGCGGGGCAAAGAAGTAGAGAAATATCCACATGAGTGATGTGGGCAGCTGGAGCAGTGGTGCAAGCCGGCTGTAAAGGGTGTTGTACCCAAGGGATGTCGGGACGTAGCTCAACCTAGAGGAGGGCGGTGGGAGGAGGCAACTACCCTCGTCGCGGTAGTGAGCAATGGTTGAAGGCAACCTCACTGGCTTTGTGAGAGAGAATGGCGGGGACACCTGATCGCGACGTGCCGACAATGGGTTTTCACCGTCGGCGACGGTGACCACATCTACACAAAGCATCCACCCCTTCCCCCGGTGGACGTGATCCGTTCGGATGTTAGAGATGTGGCCACAATGGTTTTGTGCGAGAGATTGTGAAAACTGAAGAGAGCAACCCCAGCAAGCACCCGTGTAGGCTTGTCTTGCCTATGTATATACTGGAGCGGTGTCCTTTTCTCTCCATATGAACCTATTTATATTGCGTACGTGCCACCGAAGAACAAAAAACTTTATTTATAAATGACGCGAGACCTACTACTCATTCTCATATAAACCTTGCGCTTGGCATCTCCAAACTATTAACCTTGCGATTGGCTCTTCGCCTCTTCGGGAAGTCGAGCAATAATGGTACTGCAGTATATATCGTTCTAGCTATATGAGACCGAATGAGTTACTGCATGTCCACCATGTGGCTAGGGTCGAGGGGCGAGGGAGAGTGCGTACTATTACGTCCGTTTCAATATGGACTACATACAGAGCAAAATGAGTGAATCTACACTCTAAAATACGTCTATATAGATCAGTTTTTGGAGTATGTACTAGTAGTTAATCTCTCTAACCAAGGTAGGGACGAGGAGTAAATGGAGGGAGTACTAGTAAAATTTTCTCCTCGTCCTGCGAGCCACCGCGCGCGTGGGCAAGGGAGCGGGCGTACTAAGCAAGCTTCTCCTCATTCTGCGAGTTGACGGGACACATCAAAAGTACTCCAGTGTATAGAGCCTTGCCTCTAAGGTAGGCCCCACATGGTTTGCCTCTTTTTTAACATAACGCGTCAAGTCGCAATTTGTTTGCTCACCCGTGGTAGACGATCCTCCCTCCATCTAGTGGACGACTAGTACACATGTCAAGTTACCACGTGGGCTGCCTTTTCGTACAGAAACGAGCTCCACCGTGTACCCGCGCGGGTGTGGTTGGGAAAGAGATGGGAGTACGTGCATCATGCATGCACCTCTTCTCTTCGTGCACGTTCCCCACCGACGTGGGTGTGTGTGAGAGATACAAACCTAGACAAATGGCTTGTGCGTTCATGAGTGTTTTTTGTTTTGGGGGGAGGTTGATTTCGTGAATGTATTTGTGGGAATATGTGTCGATGACATCACAAACAAAATTTTGCATGCAATGTGTGTGAAATGGAGGCCTATCCATATCATATATAGAAGGTCGGGCGATCCACAAGAAGAGAGGGAGGGGTCATAGATATCGATAGAGTCGAAGAGAGGATCAAGTGGGTGAGTGCAAGATCGATGAAGAGAGCCATCAAAATTGTGTGTGTGTGCAAGTCAAAGATATAGGGCGACTGACCTAGCTACCGGAATGTCAGAGTGCATAGGTCAAGTTTGTGTGTGGCAGGGATACATGACTAGAGCGCTCGACGTATCGGTGTGTGTGTGTGTGTGTGTGTGTGCGAGGGGGTGGGGGAGGGGTAGGCAGAGGCCTAACTATAGAGGTAGAATGACTCGTATATGTGTTGACAAGGAGAGACCCAGCTATGTCTTGAGGGAGATCGGTCAACGTCCATACATAACTGAAGTACGGGAAATAGGATGGGATGGAGAGAGAGAGGAGAGAGAGAGAGGGAGGGAGAGGGGTAGAGTGTTGGATGGGTGATGAACTTGCTTCTCGAAGATGGTGGGAGAGGCCAACTAGACAAACTGAGGGTGGAACTGCAATATTATCAATAAGAGTGGGGATCTGTTTTTGTGTGTTCCTGTGCGCGATAGATCTGCCGAGACACATCCATGGATGATGAAGGGGAACCATGTTTTTGGTAAGTAAACCTAACTAGATCGGTAGATCAATTGTTGTTTGTCGGAGGAAGGGAGAGACACAACTAAGGAGGTAGATCGATCAACGCATGGGGGAAAACGAGTTATAAGGACCTAGCTAGCTATATGTATAGCGGGAGATTGGTCGGTGTACGTCCATTTGTTAGAGGCAAATAAGGCCCAGCGAGACGGATAGACAGAGAGAATGGAGCTAGGAGGTGGTGCGAGAGGCCCAGCTACTAGCTAGATAGGGGGAGGAGTGTGCGGTTGTGAGATCGATGAAAAGAGGGGCGAGACTTTACACGTGTGTGGGACAGTATGAGAGACACGAGACAAGGACACATAAAGGAGGAGATTGAAGGTGTGTGTGTATGTTGTAGGCAGACATCGCTGGAGAGGTTTAACGATCGGTGTGTGTTGGAAAGCAGTTGTGGAGACTGTGGGAGAACAACCTAAAGAAAAAAAATGAATGTGCGCGATGGATAGAATGTTGAGGGAGGGGGAGGGCGAGGAGTGCGTGTGCATGCATGAGAGAAACTTAGTGGTAGCTACAAAGGTTAGAGGATTGTGTGGTTGTAAGAGACTAACAAAGATCCTAATTTGATATGAAAGTGGATTCATATATTTGAACAGGAGAGCATAGTGTTTTAAACATATGCATGCATGAATATAGCAGTGATACGCGTGTTGTGGTTTTGCACATGTTATACCATAATGTGATAATGCATGGCGTTTGCAACTCACAACTAAATGTCAAACAATCTAAACCATACTATACATCAAACAATCTCACATTTTATTTGAATTTGTGATAATGTGTGGCGTTTGCAGCTTACAACTAAATATCGAACAATCTAAACAATACTATATATCAAACATTCTCACATTTTATTTGAATTTGTGGTAATGTGTGGTGTTTGCAACTCACATATAAATACTTGTAGGCGTAGGGGGCGGGGCACCATACATAATGTGACAAACACATTATACATATGAGACATGGTTTAGTTTGTGAAGATCTAGCTAGAGCTTGAAATGTACTATGATTTGAAATCAACATAACGTGGATTCAAAAAATCGAGTTCGAGTTCATATAGTACACATAGTTCATATGTAACTCGAGACTAATCATGTGGTGTGCTCTGAAGATAATACAAAAATGATGGTTTAACTTGCCAATAATGACGATTGTAGATCTTATTACAATAGAGAAACGAATTCAAATGCTTTGACTTCACAACAATCATTATTGTAGATCTTATTCAAATAGAGAAACGAATTCAAATGCTTTGACTTCACAACAATCATTATTGTAGATCTTATTCAAATAGAGAAACGGATTCAAATTCACTTCATATTAAAGCGGTAGTATATACGTTTGGAATGCACTAAAACGTTCATTTGAGTACTAGGTTGCATGCATTATACATGTAGCAAAATATTTTAATTGAACATAACATGAATTTAATGTTTTGAATGACATTTGTAGTGCGAATTGATTTGGTACAGTACACGTTAGGCTTTTCCAGAAATTTCAACCCATGCCTTGTTAGCCCGAAATATTTAAGATATATCTTTGTCTCGTTGTGCTCCGACAACTCCCTCCATCTCAACCCGCGCCTTGCTATTCCAAAATTACAACGCGCACGAAAACTCCCACCTCCTGTGAAATCTCGACACGTGAAATGCCCGTGATACCCCAGAACCGAAAGAACCGCCTCAAATCGGTGGGGGTACTTTCGTAACTTACCCCACATTTCGGACAAGCCCGTCCCTAAGCCATGGTTCCCCACTCCCATCCCATCTGCCCACCCATTCGTACACCGAGGCCGGGAAAACCCGCGAAGCCCCACACCCTCCTCCACCCGCCACCCAGCTGAAGCCTCTTCCCCGATGATGTCGTCCACAGCAACACCTCGACGTCCCTCATCCACCGTACTGGATGAGGATCCATCGTCGATCTGGTCATCCTGCTGGTTCAGCCACCCCGTCCTCCACCTCCAAGGAGCTGCCCTGATGTTCCCCTCGTCTTTCGCGCCACCTCCATTCCCACACTGCCGTCTTCACATGCACCACCGGAAGATCATCATCATTACCGTTTCCTCGGATGAAGCTGGGGCCTAATCGGCGCCACCAAAGAGGTTGTACACAAATCGCTGCATTTTCTTCTTGATTCGATCTCACGGTGTTGCCGGCGCTTGGTCCCGAGCCGACACGGCGTGGCTCTATCCACGGCGGCATCGCTGGCCACTTCCTCCTCGGCGTCGCTCCCTCGGCGGCGGCGGCCACATCAGTAGGAGCTGCTGCTGCTTTAGCTCTCGCTCACGCTGCTGCTCTGCTCTTGCTCTCGGTCCCCTTCCTGGTCTGCTCTTGCTCGCTCTGCTGCTCTCACACTTGCTCTTGCTTGCGATGCTGCTCCGATTTAGCTACACTTCAATCGACCGAATCGACTTTTGGGTTAGTCGATTTTCAGGGGGTGGGGGGGGGCTCGTCGGAGTTAAGGAAGAACCAGCCGCAGCGGGGAGGGGGGCTCGCCGGAGAGGTACCCCACTATCTATCTTAGGGTTCAGGGTGGGGGTGGTGGTCGTCGGCGGTGGTTGGGCGATGGCGTGGGGATCACCGGAGAAAAAGCTCGGCACGGGGGGCCTACAGGGATGGCCGGGGCACGGCGGACCGACGATGGGGAGTGTTTTCGGGGTGGGCGGGGCGGCGCACCACCGGCCGAGGGCGACGGGGGCGGCTGTTTGGCCGGTGGTGGCTGGCGGCTCAGGGGGTGGAGGTTGAAGATGAACTGCAGGCCCTTGATTTCGTATCCAACGGCTGCAAAATCGACTGACCAGAGATGAAAAAGTCAGTCGACTGCCGTGTAGCCTCACCTCTAGTGCGTTCAGTTTCGATAGTAAAATTTAGTTTCGACAACAAAATTCAGTTTTGACAGTTAAGTTCAGTTTGACAGTTAAATTCAGTTTCGACAGTTAAGTTCATAGATGAGCGGCTGATGTATACATCTAGCACTTTGTGATTATGTATTTTACGTCATATATTGGAGATGCTATTAGAATTCCACTCAGGTTAACGTTGTCTCTCTTGTCCTGCTTCAGCCTCGGCATCGTACAGGTCACCGGAGCTGCTCCAACAATGAAACCTTCCATCACAGTGGAGCAGTACCTCGGGCTCCATCTCCAGACACCTAAGATCTTCTTCCCCTCCTCCGACAGCCAAGTCAGCCGGAGCATCCTCACCGGCCAACCCAATCACGCTGAGACCGAAATGGCTTCGCCAAAGAGGTTCTACACTTGTTGCATATCTTTTTTACTCTACATGTTATATATATTGTCCACTGAGCACACAGAGTAACGGGAAATACGATCATTTTATCCTACTATATGACAAGCAGTGAGGTACCAGGCAACTTAACTATCCGTGATGGACTCTCTTGAACGCCTTCATTATTTATCTCTGCGTGTTTGAGCTGTGCATTTGTCGATGGCCCTGGGAGTTGAGCTAGTAGGGCAGTGGCCTGGGACCAAACTAATAGAAGTAGCACAAAAACATTTTTTAGTGTAGGCTTTTCCTTGCTCATGCCTTCCTACTAGAATCGCCAGTGCTTGAAAGGAAATGTGAATGAAAAACACAGGAATTGGAAAGTTTCGTATGGTACTACTTTTCATGAATTTGGTGCAAAGGAATGGAGCAAAGGAAAACTGTAGGATTTGTTCCTTTAGTGTCTCCTTGAAAGAAAAACTATAGGAATTTTAATTTCCACTTGTCCTCCTTTTAAAATTCCTATTCATGAAGCACAAGACTAAGAGATAGTAGCATAATAGCATTATGACCATAAATTTTCTTGTGGTTTGACTTAATCTCACCATGCTTCTTTGCATCATGTGATCTTCCAATTCTTGTGAACCAAACACCCAGATTGGCAGAAATCTTCTATTTTAAAATTCTCTGTTTTGCATGTGCATCCCTATCCTATTCCTGTCTATTTCCTATCCCTGCATTGTTAGAATCCTCAAATTCAAACAAGCCCTTACACAATTACTTCTATTACAGATATGTGTCAAAGAAAACCTTGTGTGGTTTGTCTTGCTCCTATGGTGATGTGTTCCACCCCAGCTCAGCTGCTCCAACGACGGAAGGGTTCACCACAGTAGGGATCTGCTCTCCTGACTGTCTTTCGCCGCCTCAGATCTTCTTCCCCGCCGCCGGCAGCCACAACAACTACATTACCATCATCAACTGAGCATATGACCTTGAGGACTACACGGGTCCACAAGAGAGGTCGCACTCTTCCGTGTCTGCTTACGTTATGCATCGCTTAATATGATGACATGCTACTTTATCGTCGTGTTCACCTATTAGACTCCGAGTCAGGTCCAAACTTATGCTGAAACTTGAGTTTTTAAATGGTTGTGGGGTACATATTGGGACAACAATCAATACTATCTGTCTACTATCTGGTTAATATCGGGAGTTTCATGTTGGGTGCAAACAAACATTAAATGAGCCATTATCTATATTTGTTAACTAAAGCTATTATCTGCCTGCTATCATTCGTTTTGGGTCTATCCACAGTTTGCTACCATCACTCTCGATTTGTGCATGCACTCCTTACATAATCTCACTATGTTTTATTCCTATGCATGTCAGTTATTGTACACAATGGAACTAAACATGTAGAGCAAAAGAGACGAGCCTTGCGTGGCAATAAAATTTCATGCAGACGTCGCTCCGTGGTGGGCACAAAGGCAGCCCCCCTTCACCCATTTCGGACCGTAATCAAGAGTAAGATAACTGTTCTGAGGGGGATTCAGAACAGAAGACCACTCCTATTTACCCCATGAGGTCTTCGCTCTAACCTGGCATGCTGATGTTGGTTATATCATGCATATGGTGCCTTGCATTGCTTAGTTTATACATCAAATATATCAACTGCTTAGTTTAGACATGCTTTGTGTGAATGCCATCTGTTTAGTTTATTCATCATTTATGCGAATTATGCAATGCCATCTTGTTTAGCCAGGCATCATATATGTGAATTTTACAATTCCATCCTACTTAGCCAGTCATCTTATATGTGAATTATATCAGGCCAACTTTTTTTCGTTACGTATTACATTTGTCAACAATGTTAGTACATTCAACCACTCTTCATGTGCATAAGCCATTTGACACGGTGATGGAAATTCTGGAGTGAAAACAAGGTCTTCAGATCAGACTATGCTATCTGACGAAGCGCATATCCCGCTGGTTACGGATAGCTCGTCAGAGGAGGATTCAGAGACAGATGACCAGTCCTATTCCCCCCCCCCCCGAGGTATATGCTCTAATTAACTTTGTAGGGTTATGTTGCTCATATCGTGCGTATGGTGTCTTGCATTGCGATGTCATTTGATTAGTTTAGACATGCTTTGTGTCAATGCCACCTGTTTAGTGTCTAATTACCATATATGTGAATTATGCATTGCCATATTGTTGCAAGACATTATATATGTGAATTATGAAATGCTATCTTGTTGCATAGGCATTATATATGTGAATTATGCAATGCCATGCTGTTGAGCCAATCATCATGTATGTGAATTATATCATGCTATCATTTTTTTGTATTACATGTTCCATTTGTCGACAACATTTGTATATTCAACTACTCTACCTGTGCATCAGCCATTTGAAGCGGTGATGGAAGTATCTGGAGTGAAAACAAGGTATTCAGAGCAGACAATGCTATCGTCTGAAGCAGACATCTTGCTGGATATAGAGAGCTCCTCAGAGGAGGATTCAGAGACTGATGACCAGTCCTATTTCCCCCCTGAGGTCTATGCTCAAACTTGGCAGGGTTATATTACCCATGCCATGCATGTTGTCTTGCATTGCTTTGTTTTTACATCATATATGGATTGCCATCGGCTTACTTGCTTACTATAAAAATCATATATTTGAATTATATCATGCCGTCTTGTTCACATACACAACATCTATCTGAAATATGGCATGGCAACCCATTTAACAAAGACATCGTATAGTTATATCATCTCATCCTGTTTAGTGTTTACAGTCATCATATTTTGAATTATGTCATTCTATCCAGGAATTATATCATGCTATCATGTTTCCATAGGCGGCATGTATGTGAATTATGGCATGCCAACCTATTTAATAAGCACATTATATAGTTATATCATGTCATCCTGTTTACATAGTCATCATATTTTGAACTATCTCTTTCCATCTTTTTTAGTTAGCCATCATAATGTGAAATTGTATCATGCTATCCTGTTTAGTTAGCCATCATATATGTGAAATTGTGTCATGCTATCCTGTTTGGTTAGAAAACATAAATGTGAATTATTTCGTGCCCTCTTTTATTCCCCACTATCCATTGCACCTGTCTATCATACAATGTCTTTACATTCAATTACTTTGCTTGTTTATCAGCCATTTGAATTGGAGAGGGTGATGGCAGTATCTAAGGGAGTAACAACATGGTCTTTAGAAAAGATAGTGCTACCAGTTGATGCAAATAGAACCACGGTTGTACTTGCCCAAGAACCAGCCCCACCACACATAACCCAGACCCTCGCAGATTATACCCCTACCCATTTGGACAGATAACCAACCACACCCCTTCTAACCCCAACCCCAGCAGATAGTAACCCAGTTCCAGTTAACACAGCACCGTCTCCACCAGAGAGCACCCAAACACGAGTAGTTAGTAAGGGAACTACAGTGCCCAAAGCACAAGGACCACCACTCAGAATCCCAACTCAATTCTTAAAGGAGAAGACGAATTGTTCTCAGGTCAGGTTCTGTAGCTATGGTTCATACTCCTTTGCTCTTGCATCACTGTATTTACTCCCACCAACGATTTCAAATTTGAAGGATGGAATTGAAACTCCAATGGCGCAACAGGTATGTTTTAAACTTGTTTCTTTAACTAGTTTGCTGTTGTAACTTGCTCTATATTGATTTCGGTTTCAATTGAATAAAAAGTTATGTTCTCATGTCATGCACATTACAAGTGTCTCTATAGTTTCCCAAACTTATATTCTATCTATTCTGCTTTGTCTTGAACAAATATTATTTGAACTGTGTCTCTATCTTGATTTGGCAACAAAAACTAGAATGATATAGACCATAAAGTGACCATGGTACATAGATATATGTTTGTTTCATGCTGTTATCTTGTGCACTTTACTACTGAACTTATTAAAATGAGTTTCATATACAACATTGTAAACTTGTGACGTGTCTGCTTGTTTCTCTTTTAGAATGAGGACAAAATATTGGAGAACAATACCCCGTTATGCAATGGTGAAGGAAGTAATGCAGATAAGGTTCAAGATAGTGAGACATCCCTATTGTTCTCCAAGAAAGCTGATGAAAACTACCTTGACGAAAGTGAGAGAACCTAGAAGTCATGTCTTTATGTAGTGTTCGAGTTACTAGCCACTACTGCTGGCACAAGCTCTTCGAACTCGCTGCCTGGATCAGTTCGTCTTCTTGAGTCTCAGCTTCAAGTTAAAAGACATCGATCAGATGTGTTGCGACAGGAAGCTGAAGGACTAAGGAAGTCCTTGCAGAATTCAGATGCATACTTTCTGGTGCAACAGCAAGCGCTGGAGGATTTAAGCGCCAAACAAGAGAAAGTTAATAAGCTTACTAAGCATCTTGCCAGTAATATGGGTACCCAGGATATTGTTTCTTGAGATCTTCTGAAGTGGTTTCAGTTCTGGACTTGTTTTGCTGTGGCGTTTATTTGCACTGGTTGCCAACTTTGACAACCAGTGTATATGATATGCTTCTTTGTTCCCTATATTTGCACTGGTGGCGAACTTTGATGCCCAGTGGATGTAATATGTGTAATAGCTGTGATAGCCTAGATTGATGCCCGGGGGCTTCTATCGGTGCAACAAACCCTGGGTCTATTGACCAACCGCGCACATGCACAAAATCAAGATTGAAGCACCAGCTTAAGATAGAGATTGGAAAACCAGGAGATTTGAAGAGCCAACATGCAGCTCAGATGGACCAAGGTTGAGGCAAAGGAGCAAGGCATCGGCAAGAGAAGGGCCTCCCTTGCCGGGCAGGCGATCCCGACAAGGGGCGTGGTCACCACCAGAAGCAAGAAACTGAGGCTCCCCGGCAGACCCTACTGGGGTCCGCGGGTGTAACGCCCCGAGACCGATGTGCCAGTTGTCGTTCAGTTATTCGCTGTTTTTGCGTTGTCATTGCTTGCGTGTCATGCATTGCAAATCATGTCATCATGCGCATTTCATTAGCATACGTGTTTGTCTCATGAATCCGAGCATTTTTCCCCGTTGTCCGTTTTGCATTCCGGCGCTTCGTTCTCCTCCGGTGGTCATTTCTACCTTTATTTTGTGTGTGGGGATTAAACATTTCCGGATTGGACCGAGACTTGCCAAGCGGCCTTGGTTTACTACCGGTAGACCGCCTGTCAAGTTTCGTACCATTTGGACTTCGTTTGATACTCCAACGGTTAACCGAGGGACCGAGAAGGCCTCGTGTGTGTTGCAGCCCAACACCCTTCCATTTTGGCCCAAAAACCCACCTAACTCTGCTCCATCATCTTGAGCGTTCGATCACGATCGCGTGGCCGCAAACCGCACCTCATTTGGACTCTCCTAGCTCCCTCTACCTATAAAAGAGCACCCCTCCCCGAAATTTCGGATCAATTCGCGGCCTAACCCTAGTCTTCTTCCTCCACCGCGCATCCAGACGCGTCCACGCCGCGCCGGACATGTCCGCTCACCGCCGCCACATCACTCCGACCAATCAGAGCATGCCACGTCACAGCCGCCGCCTCCCGCATCCAAGTACCCTGTCGAAACGTCTTGTTTTACCCTGTCGAAATGTCTTGTTGTACCGGGATACCGAGTCTGATCGGAACGTCTCGGGTGGAGGTCTATTCCTGCGTTGACCGTGAGAGCTTGTGATGGGCTAAGTTGGGACTCCCCTGCAGGGATTGATCTTTCGAAAGCCGTGCCCGTGGTTATGGGCAGATGGGAATTTGTTAACGTCCGGTTGTAGAAAACCTGAAGTCGACCTTAATTAAAATGAATCAATCGCGTGTGTAACCGTGATGGTCTCTTTCCGGCGGAGTCCGGGAAGTGAACATGGTTGTTGGAATTATGCTTGACGTAGGTAGTCTAGGATCACTTCTTGATCATACTTTTATCGACCGTGCTTTGCCTTCTCTTCTCGATCTCTTTTGCGTATGTTAGCCACCATATACGCTAGTCGCTTGCTGCAGCTCCACCTCATACCTTGACCTTTCCCATGAGCTTAAATAGTCTTGATCGCGAGGGTGAGAGATTGCTGAGTCCCTGTGGCTCAGAGATACTTCCAAAACCAGCTTGCAGGTGCCGATGAGTCCGTGCAGATAACGCAACCAAGCTCAGGAGGAGCTCGACGAAGATCTTATCCTTTGTGTTTTTTCGTTTCAGTCGATCAGTAGTGGTGCCCAGTTGGGGTCGATCGGGGACCGTGTCGCATTTGGGGTTCTTCTTTTATTTTGGCTCCGTAGTCGGGCCTTGATTGTATTTGGTTGTTGTAATGCTTTATTCATGTAATCGTGTGAAGTGGCGATTGTAAGCCAACTATGTATCTCTTTCCTTTATATATTACATGGGTTGTGTGAAGATCACCTCACTTGCGACATATGCCTTCAATGCGATTATGCCTCTAAGTCGTGCCTCGACACGTGGGAGATATAGTCGCATCGAGGGTGTTACAGCGGGGGAAGAACTGCCCCACCAACCACTCAAACACGACTCACGTCCTCAATCAGTGCGGTGTCAAGCCGCAAGATGATTAAGTGGAAGCTATTTCCTACAGAGAAGCCTACATATGACACTCATCCTGCGACGTGTCAAGATAGCAGGTGCGGAGCTCGCAAGATAGCCTGGCAGGCCTTGCCGGGCACGCAGTGATGTGACACTAAGCGGTGCATTTAATGCACCCTCTCAGCCCACAGAGTTTGGTATGATAGCACTGTTTGCTATCATATCAGTGGATAATGACCACTTTGCCACTGTGGTGACCCATTAATCTATAAAAGGAGGCCCATGGCACTCGTACGAGGGGTTAGAGGGTTGGGAAGTTGACAACCCCAAGCTACCACACACACGTAGTCGCCATGGGCAAACCTTGCCGGGCAAGTGTACTACGCGCCACCACATCCATTCCTCCATCAATCCACTAAAGCAAGAGTAGGGTCTTACGCCTCGCAGCGGCCCGAACCTGGGTAAATTGATTGTGTACTCCCTGCAGCGCTGCCATACGCTGGTCTACTCTTTGTGGAACACGTCGTCCCCTGCCGAACCAACAAAGGGCCACCTGGTCCCATAGGTGGCCACGGAAATCCCGCGACAGCGTGGCTCCATCGACGGCCTGGTACGACCCATCTTCAGCACCAACAACACAAGACCCTCGCGAGGGGCCAAGCCTCGCAAGGCGGATGACGCCAAGATCTCCAGAAGGAGCGGCCTCCTTAGGCTGGCTCCTGAGGAGAGGAGATATCTATGCGAGCCCTCACCTCGTGAGGTTCGAATAACGCAAGCCATGACGACCAAGGCCAGGCGGGCGCTAGCAGCCGCAGTACAATAGGTTTCCTCTTTGGTGCTAAAGAGGCAAGCACAGGCGCGGAGTCCCGAGGAATCAACCAAAGGTTTCCATTTCCATTCAACAAGACCAAGATCGCCAGGACGGCAGGACGGAGGTCATCGCCGAGCCCACCATGGTGTCACGACTAGAAGCTTTGTAGGCGAAGACCACTTTCGTCAGGATAATATGTAGTAGTTGTCTCCCTTTGAATTTGGCAGTTGTGGGATCCCTTCCCGCCTTTGTTTTGGGGGAAGAGGACCAAGGCCACTATAAGTATAACCCAGCCACCACCATAGAGGGGGGAAAGATCCAAAGAATGACGACGGATCCGAATCCAGAGCATCCGCACCCTCACCAGCTCAGACGAACACAAGAACACACCTCCTGAGGTTGTTCTCCCATTGTACTAGTTCATCTTCAGCCCACCTCGAGGCTTATCCACCACAAAGCAGGAGTAGGGTTTTACACTGCAAGGTGGCCTGAACCTGGGTAAATTGTTGTGTCCTATTTCTTTCCAGTTCATCGAGCTAGGCCGTGAGATCGACGAGTTGGCAGAATGGGGGGTTGAGTACTTCACACGCACCCCTGAGTTCAAAACTATCCAGGGTCTGCGGAGCCCTGAATCCGATAGTTTGCTCTCTCCACTTGACCATTCGATTGCGGGTGTGCGACAGATGCATAATCTACCCGAGTGCCTTGAGTGGCGCAAAACGCTGTGAACTCTTCTGAGTCAAAGTTAAGACATTGTTAGTAATGATGCAGTGAGGGACTTCGTATCTGAAGACCACCTCTTTCATAAATCCGATGGCAGTCGATAATCTAGTTTCTTGATGGGTTTGGCCTCGATCCACTTGGTGAACTTGTCGACTGCAACAAGAAAATGAGTGAATCCACTCGCTCCTATACCGAGGGGCCCTACCATGTTGATCCCCCAAACTGCAAACAGAAAGACGAGTGAGATAGTCTTCAAAGCATACGCGGGACTGTGTGATAAGTTCGCATAGAACTGGCATCCGGTGCAGTGCTGGGTTATCTCTAGGGCGGCTTTTTTGTTAGCACGTGGCCAGTAAATACCAGCTCGGTAAGCTTTAGCCATGATTGTCCAAGAGGACGCGTGGTGCCCGCAAGTTCCCGAGTGAATCTCTTCCAGGATCAGTCGACCTTCTTCTGGGGAAATGCAGTCCTGAGTCACACTGGTGATGCTCTTCTTGTATAGCTGATCACCCATCATAGTGAAACACTACAAAAAAGACACATCCGTGACATTTTGGGCCAAACAAAAAAACTTTTGTCATGCTTATGAAACTTCTATGACGATAATTGTGACAACACCCGGTATCATCATAGATGTGGTGGGCTCCTACTTCTATGACAAAAAATCATGACAGAAAATGGGCTTTTTGTCCTAGGCGGGCCGGAGACGCGGCTGCATGACATTCTCTGGGTTGTCAATGATGGAAAAAACCGTGGTAGAAGTGAGGGCGAGGAAAATATCAGGGAGTTCCCGGTTACGGTGGGTGGTCGGGGGCCGAGAGATGTGTGTTTCTCTCGTACACGTACGCGCGTGGGTGCGAGGCGTTGGGCTCTAACTGAACCCGAGCAAGGCGTTCGCCTACTAAACCCGAGCGATTACACTGCAGGCTGCGCGTTACTGAACCCAAGCGATCGATCGATGGCTGTTAACTAAACCCGATCGAGCGATTCCTTTGCTACTGCTGCTAACTGAAGCCGACCAAACCTGCTGCCTCCTTCCCTTGATGAACAGTGAGCATTGTTGGGGCGGGGGTTTGGATGAACAGTTCCCAGTGGGGGGTTGGATGAACAGGACCCCGTGGTAGTAGACATCGTTGCCGCTGGATGAACAGGACCCCGATCGAGCCGGTTGGATGTGGATGAAGAGGACCCTATGGAGGGCTGGATGAATAGGACCCCGTGGAGGGCTGGTTGAACAGTAGCTGGTGGAGGGTTGGATGAATAGTAGCCCGTGGAGGGGTGGTTGAACAGGACCCCGTGGAGAGGGCTGGTTGAACAGTAACCGGTGGAGGAGCGGTGGAGGATGGATGAAAAGGAGCCCATGGATGAACAGTCACATGTGGAGGCTGGAGGAGGTCGACGGTGGATGAACAGTAGCCCATGGAGGCAGTCGACAGTGGAGATGAACAGTATCCCATGGAGTCCCATTTTGCGGTACGCCACACCCCTCCCGATGAACAGGACCCCCGTTTCGACCATAGCACTCCAACACAAGTCCGTTTCCTCCGTTTTGCGGTATGCCACACACCTCCTGATCAACAGGACCCTGTTTCGACCTTAGGAGGTCCAAGAGAAGTCTTTTTCCTCCATCTTGCGGTACTCCAGACCGCTCCTGATGAACAGGATCCCGTTTTGACCGTGGCCGGTCGAACACAAGGTCGTTTCCTCCTTTCTGCGGTACGCCAGGCCTCGTTTTGATCGATTGTTCCGTCCAAACCGGTTGGCTCCCGATGAACACGATGACATGGTTTTTCCATTCCGACCCTGCCGTGTACACGAGCCCGGCCGTACGTATGCACGAGTAAGCGTTCGAGACCCTGCCCGTATGTACGTACGTGCCCGTATTTACTTTCTTGCACCCTAGCTGTACGTACATGTGCATGTTATGTATGCGCCTCTACTACGACACGTGCCCTTCCTTATAGGGCCACGGTTCATCGCTGCAGCTTGCAGACAGACCGATCGACCAGTATGTGCGTACACGTTCACGACCACCATGACAACGCTACGTACGCTTCGACCAGGTGGGTCCCGACTGTCAGGCACTTCCTTGCATGCGAAGATGTAGCTGGTGGGTCCCATCAGTCAGGGGGCAAATCTTTTTTTGCCCGTAATATGGACGCACTTCCTTGCTTGTGAAGATGTAGCTGCTGGGTCCCAGCAGTAAGGGGGGGAAACATTTTTTCACGAAATATGGTTGCCGGTCAGGTGCGTCCCTCCTGTCTGGTGGAGGCATGATGGTAGCTGGAACTACGTCGGTATTTCCCTGGAGAGGGAGGGATGATGTAGCACAACGACGATAGGTATTTCCCTCAGTTATGAAACCAAGGTATCGAACCAGTAGGAGAACCAAGCAACACAACGTAAGCAGCATCTGCACACAAATAACAACACACTACTGCAGGATACAGCTAACGCGACAATACGATCAGAGACCCATTGCCGAAACTGTGTGCGATGCATTAATGGCAAACGATGGTGTAGAAAAGCCGTCAAAAAGGTGCAAAATGTTTGCAATGGCGGATCCATCAAAAACGGTTCATATTTTAGTTGTGTGTGCGATGCAGGACACACGGTTAATCCATTCACACTATCTGTAATGAGGCAGAACAATAGAAACGGGTAGCCATAACAATGTGTGTGCGATGCAGGACACACGGTTAATCCATTCGAACTTTTTGCGATGAGGTAGTGATACGTCTCCAACGTATCTATAATTTTTGATTGCTCCATGCTATATTATCTACTGTTTTGGACTATATTGGGCTTTATTTTCCACTTTTATATTATTTTTGGGACTAACCTATTAACCGGAGGCCCAACCCAGAATTGCTGTTTTTTGCCTATTTCAGTATTTCGGAGAAACAGAATATCAAACGGAGTCCAAACGGAATAAAACCTTCGGGAACGAGATTTTCTCACCGAACGTGATCCAGGAGACTTGGACCATACTCCTAGGAGTCAAAGAGGCGATCACAAGGGTGGGGGAGCGCCCCCCTGCCTCATGGGCCCCTCGGTGCTCCACCGACGTACTCCTTCCTCCTATATATACCTACGTACCCCCATACGATCAGAACAGGAGCCAAAAACCTAATTCCACCGCCGCAACTTTCTACATGCACGAGGTCCCATCTTGGGGCCTATTCCGGATCCCCGCCGGAGAGGGCCGTCATCACAGAGGGCTTCTACATCATCATAGCCCCTCCGATGAAGTGTGAGTAGTTTACCTCAGACATTCGGGTCCATAGTTAGTAGCTAGATGGCTTCTTCTCTCTGTTTAGTTTAATTTCGTCTACGTTTAGTCCCACATTGCCTAGCCTTTGACTTCTAAACCTCTTTTTCACTTATAAATATAGACCAGTAGAGCCCTCAAAAATCATTCGATTCGGGTTAAATCAATATTTTGGTTTGACTAGATTCATTAAATAAAAATATGTTTTCTCCTCTCCGGCGGGACTTCTGAAAATTGTCTCCTCTCTCCGAAGTCGTTTTTTTCTCTACCTTATAAAGGTATCTTTCTTCATATTTTTTTTATACTCCCATAGCTTATTACTTCCAGTACGGTAGAATAATTAGATTACCAATTAGTCTTTGTATTTATATATTAGACCTAAAATTCTTTTAGCCGTAGATATTTTTTTTCTTCCGTAAAATAGCTTGGACCTGATTTTTCAAATAGCCATAATTTTTTACTCGTTCATCCAAATTAGATGAAACCAGCGCCTATAGTTTTGTCTTATTTTGAGCTATCCAGTGAACCTGTCACATCAGCTTTTTGAAATTTTCAAATTTCGAAATTTGTTCAGATTCATATTCAAACTTCTTTTGATCATAACTTGAGTTTTATAACTCTGGTATAATTGATTCTTTTTGCAAATAGAAGCTCTTGACCTAAACTTTCTGATAAAGCCGAATTCACATAATTTTGGTATTGTTAGAAATTGTTTTATGTTGCAAGAGTTATTTGCTTGGTTTTATGTTTTCCGAAATGTCCTCTTCGTTTTTCCCGATCTTTTGAGTGATTGCTTATGTGTAGTTACTATTGCTTGCTCACGATAGATTGAATGGAGTGTGATGAGTAGAACTATCAGGAGTTATGAGTGAGAATCATTTTCATCAACTGTACAAGGCAAGTAACACTTTGATCATACCCCTTTACTACCCAGTTTTTATTGCATTAGATCAACCCTCAAACAATTGCATGGTTAGGAACTGAATAAATTGTGGGTTGGGAAGTAGATGAGGTAGTACCTATTCACCTGTTTTATTATCAAACCCTGGGATTTACTTCTACGTTGCTCATATTGTTATGCTATGCTAGTAGACGTGGTTTGGGTTTCAGTGTATCCATGACAAATGTGAGTTGTTAGTTAATGGTTAACTTAAGGTGGAAACTTTAATACACATCTGGGTGGATTGAGGCACCTGGGGAACCCAGTGATTGCCTGTATTTTTTTGGAAATCCCGGGGTACCGTGTGATTTTCTAATGGACTGCCACCCAGGCTTAAAGGAATCATAAGATTATTCATGCTGGAAACTTCCATGTGCAGCCACATGCCATTATGGGCTCTGGTATAGTTGAGTAAGTTGCAGGAAACCTTTCCATGATGGGCTAGCAGTTGTAGGGGATTGTAGGTGTACCGACCTATCTATCAGTTAAGGGGACCTCTTCGGAAAGACTGTGTCTCGGTCATCCATTTCTCAAACATTACGTAGTGCGAGAAATCCAACAGAGGAGGTCGAGTCTTGTGGGGAAAGGTGCACAAACCTCTGCAGAGTGTACAAACTAATCATGATTAGCCGTGTCCCCGGTTATGGACATCTTGAGTATCTGGTTCTTGGATTATCATATTAATCTCATCATGTTACTTAATTAATTTGTTGGATTGTTAACTTTTAATTGGGATTGAGTTGGAGGAACCTTCTCAATGTTTTTCAACAAAATTGTCTAGTTAAATAAAATATATTCCTTTGCAGTAAGGAAAAATTGGCTTTTTCGCAAAAACCACTACTAGGAAAAGGGCTATAGATGGAAATTACACTAATGGCGCACCAGACATGTGGTGCGCCATTAGTATATACTAATGGCGCACCATGTGTTGGTGCGCCATTAGTGTCCAAATACTAATGGCGCACCACATCTACTGTGTGCCGTTAGTAACAATTTTTTTTAATTTTTTCAAAACTACTAATCGCGCACCATGGGAGGGGTGCGCCATTACTAGTTGAACTAGTAATGGTGCACCACTCCCAACGGTGCGCCATTAGTAAAAAAAATTTAATTTTTTTCAAAACTACTAATGGCGCACCGTGGGAGTGGTGCGCCATTACTAGTTGAACTAGTAATGGCGCACCACTCCCACGGTGCGCCATTAGTAAAAAAAAATTTAAATTTTTTCAAAACTACTAATGGCGCACCATGGGGGTGGTGCGCCATTACTAGTTGAACTAGTAATGGCGCACCACTCCCACGGTGCACCATTAGTAACTTGGCCCAAACATTCACCCGAATGCACTCCCCCCCCCCCTGTGCACCGCCTTTTCAGTTTCAAAAAAATAAAAGAAAATGATAGAAATGTCAAAAAAATAAAAGAAAATAAGATTCCCATGTGATATGTGGTCTAGTTGTTAGCACAATTTAGAAACATGATTTTTCGGCTTTTTTGCAAAATCTCTCGAGAATTTGTAAAAATGGGCATAACTTTTGCGTACGGACTCGTCAAAATCTCTCGAGAAAATAAAATAACTTAACGCCGGAAATGGCAAGAGTTGGAGTACAAATTGGGTAAGTTACATCCGGGGTGTTACAGGGGGTTCACTGGTTCGGCTACGGTGTGAGGCTGTCGTCGCCGCAGGGCCTGGCTAGCGGTGGAACTAGTAGCGGGTGGGGTGGCCTCCGCGACAGCATAGCCGGCCAAGGGAGCAAGAGCACGCAGTGGTTTGGATGGATGGAGCAAGAAAATCAAAGGTTGAAGAAGCAGGACGACCCTTGGATGTTAACAATCCAACGGTCACTGGTGATAGAATTGTTTGTTGACTAAGTTGACAAAGCCCTCTGTCCGCGTCAACTTAGTAGGCCCACAAGTCAACCTCCCACTATGGTGGGTCCCATCTAGTAGGGGAGTACTCATTTTTTTGTGCCTAATAAGGAGGCACTTCCTTCGTGCGAAGATATAGCTGGTGGGTCTGAGCTATCAGCGGGAGTATTCATTCTTTTTGGCGTAATAAGGAGGTACTTGCTTGCGTGCGTCCATGGACCATGTGGGTCCCAACTGTCAGCCTCTCCATGTACATCCCTCTTCAAATGTTATCGTTTGTTAACAATGTTGACCACGCTGTGGCAAGAACACCAGTGCGATGGATGACGGCGAGAACCAGGAAGGGAATGACCCGGAGGCGGTGAAGCCACAACAACGGAGGGATGTGGGTGAGTAGAGGGATGGCCTGGACAGCGGTGGGGGTAGTAGGGGGCGGTGAAGCCTCCGTGGCATCATAGCTGGCAACGAAAGGCAGGAGCACGCGACATGACCGATGCTGGTTTGGGCGGCTGGAGCAAGAAGACCAGAGGTTGAAGAAGCACGACGGCCATTGGATGGACATCATGCGGTCACTGCGGCTAGAATCGTTTATATTGACTAAGTTGACAAAGCCCTTGGTGCGCGTCAACTTAGTAGGCCCATAGGTCAGCCTTCGAAATGGTGCGCCCCAGATGTTAGGGGGAGGAATCATTTTTTGGGCGGCTGAAGCAAGAATATTCGATATGGAAGAAGAAGCACGATCCAACGGCCACTGCTGCTAGAACCATGTGTTAACTATAACTTGACAAAGCCTTGCATACGCCTCAACTTAGTTTTTGTTTTTTAGGGGACGTGTCAACTTAGTGGTCCCACAAGTGTGTGGTAAAGAACATGTCATGGAATTGTCACGGTAGTTGTCCTCATGGAAGGACTTAGTTGTGGAGCCATGGCGACGAGGTTAGCTTAAAGGGGTTAAACGGGACAAAGGACACGAGGAGCTTATACTGGTTCGGCCCCTTGTGGTGAAGGTAAAAGCCCACGATAGTTTGAAGTGGTATTGCTAGGGTTTCGATCACCAAGGAGCGAATCCGCTTTGCCTAGCTTTCGATCTTTTGTTTCTTGCCCTAAGCCGCTGCCGGGTCGTCCCCCTATATACATGGGTTAACGCCCTGCGGCAGACAAAGTCCCGGCCGGCTCAGACAAACGTGTCCGGCTTGGTGACTTATCCTACATGCCTTACAATACAAGTCATACATACATGGCGATTTACACTTATAGACCTTAAGCCGTCGTCGGGCTTGGGCCCTTTAACAAGCCTGTCTTATGAACCGCCATCTTCAATATACTCTCGGGCTTCAAGGAGATGAACCACCATTGGGATAACCCGGCCCCTCCTGGGCGGGTCATATCCAATAGCCATATCCCCAGCATTAGGCCCCACGTTGATTTGAACTTGTTCATGTCAATCTTGAACACTTAGAAAAAATCCTTCTTCATCTTCCGGTGTTATCTGTAACCCGCCATGACATCATCTCCTGAAATTGCGGTAACTCGCCATGACGTCACCTGTTATTAATACCACATACGGCCCAAATCTTTAATAAATCTTTCCGTTACTGATCCTCTGAAAATCGAGGCGCCCATGCGGTCACATATCCATTTTCTTGTCTCCTCGATTCCCGCACATGCCATTTGTCCCTTCAGCCTTATAAATAGGGCCACAAGTCCTCTTTTCATTCTCCCCCTTTTACCTTCTCGCCTTCTTCTTCCTCCTCGCGACACTCCACTGCACCCAAGCTCCACTGCCATCATCCTTCGTCCACTCCTTCGACTCCGGCAGATGCATCATCCTGAACAGACCAGAACATTGCGGCGCTCCTCCGCTGTCCTATCAACATCGGTAAGTCTTCTCTTTCCTCGTAATGGATCTATCTTTAGGGTTTCTTTATTCGTCGGTGTTCATCATCGCCCCTCCTTTTCCTTCCTAGATCGTATGTCTTGGACCTAAAAACAAAGTAGGTCTTCTGCGATAGTTGTTTTAGCGCTCGTTTTTTGATATCAGACTATATCCTCATTGCAATAGATCTCATCTGGGCACTCCCATTTTTCTGCTGCCGCCACTTTAGGTTTAGTTTTTATTTCCTTTTTCTGAACTGCCGCACATCCAATCTTATCACTATAATCAGTAAAATCTGTTTGTCCCAACACTTAGTAGAATTTGCTCTTGTCAGATTTCGAATATCCATGCTGGTCATGGTGGCTTACATCACCGGCTTACCATTACCCATATATCATTAGGCCCCACTTAAGCCGCCATTCTGAATATGTACTGTAGCTTTTACTTCAGGCTTAAAGGAATGTATTAACTTAAACCGGCAAACTTTTCTTCTCTTTTAGGCTTCTTTGTTCACAATGCCGCCAAAGACAGACACTTCATGTAACTGGGTTCCCTCCATCATCAATGAGAACACATTGAAAGATTTTGTCAAACTTGGGTACTTGCCAGCAAAAAAATGTCATGCATTATCGCGCCCCTGCTCCAAGCGAAGAAAAACCTCAGCCCAAAGATGACGAAGTCATTGTGTTTACTGATCATATGAATTGGGGCATCTCACCACCCAGTTCCAATTTTTCCCAAGATGTTCTGCACTTCTTTCAACTCCATCCTCAAGACATCAGACCCAATTCCGTGTCAAACATCTGCAACTTTCAAGTCTTCTGCGAAGTGTATCTTCAAGAGGAGCCCAGTATCAAACTTTTTAGGGACTTTTTCTATTTGAACCGCCAAATCAAGTTTACAAACGGGCCCAACTTGGAACTTGGCGAAATCTCAATCCAACAAAGAAGAGACTCCATCTTCCCTTATGCTCGCCTGCCGAGTCACCCCAAGGATTGGAACCAGACATGGTTTTACTACAAGGATACCTCTCCGGCTGACGAGAATCCATTGTCGGGTTATCGTACTGAACGTCTTGACCCGAAGCATAACCTCCTAGAAAAGCTCTCAGGCGCCACAATTGCGAAGGTGAAGGCTCTGCTGGGAAACGGACTAACTGGCATTGATTTGGTCCGGTGTTGGGTCTCGTGGCGAATCATACCCTTGAGCTGCCGACCCGGCTTAATGTGTACTTATACATGTGGTATAAAGGATCCATTACGCCATAACCCCTTGTGTTTAACGGATGATGCAATTACTGAAATGACAAAAACTCTTCTGAATGAAGATACAGAAGACTGCAACAAAGTGGGTCTGAACCCTTTCTGCACACTTAACCCATCGCCAGACGTGAGCCTCTTAACTTACTTTATTTTCATCTCATCGGTCAAATATTGTACTAACTCAATGTTACTGTATTTCACAGGCTAAATCTGATTTTTGGAAGGCAAAGTATGACCATGAAGCCGCCAAAAAGGCCAGGGTTGCCAAGAGGGCCGCCAAGAAGCCCACCAAGAAGCATAATAAGAAACCAAGCGCATCTGGGATGTTTGAGCTAGATGATAGCTCTGAGTCGGAGGTAGCCCTTGACTCCCTTGGCACCTTTTTCAATTATCTTATTGACATTGACTACTCTCAGGATGACACGGGGGGTAGCCAAGTAGTTGAAGAAGAGGTAACCATTATTCCCTCTGGCTCAGCACCTTTTCCAAGACAGAAAATTCAACGAGTAATCCGAATAGTAAGCTTTTCACACCCCTTAGCTCATTTGGATCCTCACTTTCTTTTGAAGCAACTGCAACACGAGAGCCGGTGCCAGACTCGGAACAGCGGAGGTGAAGAGTTGTCCTCTGGCTGCCCAAACACTCCAGTTCCACGGAAACACCAAAATGAGGTTCTTTCAAACTTAAATTCTCTTTATCCGCTGGCGGGTCTCATTCGCTGATCACTCAATTCTTCTGATTCAAATTAGCAGGAGGTTTCTCGTTCTTCGTCTAGTGACTCATCGCAGACCCACCTGCCGGCTTTCAAGACTGCCCCTGGGTAATAATACTTACTTTTGGTTTTGTACCTCTTTATACTCTTATGATTATATCAACTTGTCACAACCCATGTAGTGGACAAGCAAAGCCTAGTAACAAGGCAAAGGTGACCAAACCAACTAAGGCACCTGAAGTTGTTGAAACGGAGCAGCAAGTCTCTACACCCGAAGTCTCTGAAAAACAGCCAGAAGAACCTGCCTCTGACGCTCCACCTGAAATTCCTGACCTCTCCGTTGATTAGACCAATACTGACTCTTTGGACATTGAACCATCAAACTCACTTAAGCCGTCAGAGACTCATGCTGATGACGTTCTGATCACTGGCACCGGTTTTACAGAACCGGGAAATCCAACCGTCTTGGCCAAGCACTCCACCAAGCAAGAGGTTATTGAGAGGCGGAAAGTGAGGTTTGATGTCTCCCACTATGCCCAATTGAGCAGCAGTGAAATTCTTTCTAGCTACCGTAACCAAGTACACTCCAGTCGCAATCTTGAAATTGATATGGTGAAGCAGATGCATCAAAAGTATGAGGTATGACTTCCGGCTTTAAATAAGTTATGTATATCCTGCCAGCCCCCAAGTCTACTGGTTATGATAAGATTGAATATGTTCTAGACTTAGAATAATCCATAAACATCTGTAGTAGAATTCCATTAAACCAGATGTTTAAACAATTTAGCATTGCATCCGTAGTCCCCAAGGGCCGGTTTAATCAGCATGAATGAGCCTGTCCTATTTACCATTGTTTGAAAATCAAAGCTTATCTATGTAGCCCCCATGAGCTGGCTGTGATTGTTTACAGCACAATCGGGTCATCATAAAATAGTAGGAAGATACCAGCGATATGCATTAGCCCTCAAGTGCCTAGTATTCTTTCTTCCAAAGTGCTTGGGACTTATTCACATGAGTCGTTTTGTATGAATAAATCTTTCGGCAGGCATTACTCCCCAAGTGCCAAGTGTTGTTGCTTGCAAAAGACTTGGGACTTATATTCCTGTAACTCTGATATGAACATGCTGACAACTTTGTGTTTCATACAGGCTGCTACTGCTGAACTTGAATCACAATTGACTGATGCAAAGACTCGGCTGGAAAATCAAGAATCTGAGACCCGAAAGGCTGTGTCAAAATTCCAATTCAGCATATCTGAGACGGAAAAACTGAAAATCAGCTTTGATGGAGAAAGAAAAATTTGGGCTGAAGAAAAGACTGCTTTGATGCAGCGAGCTGAGAAAGCATAGGCAGCTCTTCAAGAGGTGACCACTGAGCTCATCGTCTTAAAACACCATGTATCTCAGATGGTTTCTGCTATCTTTGGTGAGTCGCCTCGCTGTCCATCACAAGTGTATCTTTTCTTGATTGTATAAACCGCCGCTAACCAATCTGCAGTGTACTCAGGTCCGAGGAGCAGCAATCTCAACCAAGATATGGTTTTTAAGCTCAAAGTTGTTTACACTCTTGTTGAGCAACTTTATACTAGAGCTTAGCGCACCTTAGTTACTATTTCACCAACAAACCAAGGACCCAACCTGCTAAGTGAAGTTTTGAAAAAATTGTCAATCCTGCCTACAAGGATTCAGGAGATAAAACGGTCTTGTGCGAGAGCCGGCGCTATAACAGCCTTGAGCCGTGCCAAGGCATGGGTACCGGAGCTAGACCCGGCAGAGGTGGCTACTTGGTATCCAAGCCTGAAGGAAGATGGCACTCCTTTTCACCAACAAGACTTCACCGCTTGTGTTAAAGAAATTCGTCCTCATGCGACAGTAATTGCTGAAGAAACCAATCTCTCCAAATATCAGCCGGCTTACGATGCAGAAAA